>NW_022437030.1:6225370-6247823 GCF_009761245.1 Sapajus apella
ATCCTAAATATATATGCACCCAATACAGGAGCACCCAGATACATAAGGCAAGTTCTTAATGACTTACAAAGAGACTTAGACTCCCACACAATTATAGTGGGAGACTTTAACACCTCATTGTCAATATTAGACAGATCAACCAGACAGAAAATTAACAAGGATATCCAGGACTTGAACTCAGACTTGGAACAAGCAACCCTAATAGACATTTACAGAACTCTCCACCCAAACCCACAGAATATACATTCTTCTCAGCACCACATCACACCTACTCTAAAATTGACCACATAATTGGGAGTAAATCACTCCTCAGCAAATGCAAAAGAATGGAAATCATAACAAACAGTCTCTCAAACCACAGTGCAATCAAGTTAGAACTCAGAATTCAAAAACTAACCCAGAACCTCACAGCTTCATGGAAACTGAACAACTTGCTCTTGAATGTTGACTGGATAAACAATGAAATGAAGACAGAAATAAAGATGTTCTTCGAAACCAACAAGAATGAAGACACAACTTACCAGAATCTCTGGGACACATATAAAGCAGTCTCTAGAGGAAAATATATAGCAGTAAGTGCCCACATGAGAAGCAAGGAGAGATCAAAAATTGACACCCTATCGTCAAAACTGAAAGAGCTAGAGGAGCAAGAACAAAAAAAACTCAAAACCTAGCAGAAGACAAGAAATAGCTAAGATCAGAGCAGAACTGAAGGAGATAGAGACACAACAAACCCTTCAAAAAATCAATAAATCCAGGAGCTGGTTTTTTGAAAAGATCAACAAAATAGACAGACCACTAGCCAGATTAATAAAAAAGAAAAGAGAGAATAGCCAAATTGATGCAATAAAAAACGATAAAGGGGATATCACCACAGATTCCACAGGAATTCAAACCATCATCAGAGATTATTACAAACAACTCTATGCACATAAACTAGTAAACCTGGAAGAAATGGAAAAATTCCTGGACACTTGCCTCCTCCCAAGCCTAAACAAGGAAGAAGCCGAAACCCTGAACAGACCCTTAACAAGGTCTGAAGTTGAGGCAGCAATTAAGAGCCTACCACCCAAAAAAAGCCCAGGTCCAGACTGGTTCACAGCCAAATTCTACAAGACATACAAAGAGGAGCTGGTACCATTCCTTCTGAAACTATTCCAAACAATCCAAAAAGAGGGAATCCTTCCCAAATCATTTTATGAGACCAATATCATCCTGATACCAAAACCTGGCAGAGACTCAACAAGAAAAGAAAACTTCAGGCCAATATCCATGATGAGCATAGATGAAAAAATCTTCAATAAAATACTGGCAAACTGATTGCAACAGCACATCAAAAAGCTTATCCAGCATGATCAAGTAGGCTTCATCCGGGGATGCAAGGCTGGTTCAACATACACAAGTCTATAAACGTAATTCACCACATAAACAGAACCAAAGACAAAAACCACATGATTATCTCAATTGATGCAGAGAAGGCCTTTGACAAAATTCAACAGCCCTTTATGCTAAAAACACTCAATAAGCTAGGTATTGACGGAGCATATCTCAAAATAATAAAAGCTATTTAAGACAAACCGACAGCCTATATCATACTGAATGGGCAAAAACTGGAAGCATTCCCTTTGAAATGTGGCACTAGACAAGGATGCCCTCTCTCACCACTCCTATTCAATATAGTACTGGAAGTTCTAGCCAGAGCAATCAGGCAAGAAAAAGAAAGAAAGGGCATTCAAATAGGAAAGGAGGAAGTGAAATTGTCTCTATTTGCAGATGGCATGATTGTATATCTAGAAGACCCCATCATCTCAGCCCAAAATCTCCTGAAACTGATAAGCAACTTCAGCAAAGTCTCAGGATACAAAATCAATGTGCAGAAATCACATGCATTCCTATACACCAATAACAGACTTAAAGAGAGACAAATCAAGAATGAACTGCCATTCACAATTGCCACAAAGAGAATAAAATACCTAGGAATACAACTAACAAAGAATGTAAAGGACCTCTTCAAGGAGAACTACAAGCCACAGTTCAACAAAATAAGAGAGGACACAAACAGATGGAGAAACTTTCCATGTTCATGGTTAGGAAGAATCAACACAGCGAAAATGGCCATACTGCCCAAAGTAATTTACAGATTCAACACTATCCCCATCATGCTACCAATGACCTTCTTCACAGAACTGGAAAAAAACCACCTTAAACTTCATATGGAACCAAAAGGGAGCCCGCATAGCCAAGTCAATTGTAAGCAAAAAGGAACAAAGTGGGAGGCATCACACTACCGGACTTCAAGCTACACTACAAGGCTACAGTAACCAAAACAGCATGGTACTGGTACCAAAACGGAGATATAGACCAATGGAACAGAACAGAGGCCTCAGAGACAATACAACATATCTGCAACCATCCAATCTTTGACAAACCTGGCAAAAACAAGCAATGGGGAAAGGATTCCCTGTTTAATAAATGATGTTGGGAAAACTGGCTAGCCATGTACAGAAAGCAGAAACTGGACCCCTTCCTGACACCTTACACTAAAATTAACTCCAGATGGATTAAAGACTTAAACGTAAGACCTAACACCATAAAAACTCCAGAAGAAAATCTAGGCAAAACCATTCAGGACATAGGTGTAGGCAAGGACTTCATGACCAAAACACCAAAAGCATTGACAACAAAAGCCAAAATAGACAAATGGGACCTAATCAAACTCCACAGCTTCTGTACGGCAAAAGAAACAGTCATTAGGGTGAATCGGCAACCAACAGAATGGGAGAAAATTTTTGAAGTTCACCCATCTGACAAAGGGCTGATATCCAGAATTTACAGAGAACTAAAACAGATTTACAAGAAAAAAACAAGCCCATTCAAAAGTGGGCAAAGGATATGAACAGATACTTTACAAAGAAGACATACATGAGGCCAATAAACATATGAAAAAATGCTCATCATCACTGGTCATCAGAGAAATGCAAATCAAAACTACATTAAGATACCATCTCACGCCAGTTAGAATGGCAATCATTAAAAAATCTAGAGACAACAGATGCTGGAGAGGATGTGGAGAAATAGGAACACTTTTACACTGTTGGTGGGAGTGTAAATTAGTTCAACCATTGTGGAAGACAGTGTGGCGATTCCTCGAGGAACTGGAAATAGAAATTCCGTTTGACCCAGTAATCCCATTACTGGGTATATATCCAAAGGATTATAAAGCGTTCTATTATAAGGACACATGCACATGAATGTTCATTGCAGCACTGTATACAATAGCAAAGACCTGGAAGCAACCCAAATGCCCATCGATGATAGGCTGGACAGGGACAATGTGGCACATATGCGCCATGGAATATTTTGCAGCCATCAAAAATGATGAGCTTGTGTCCTTTGTGGGGACATGGATGAACCTGAAAACCATCATTCTCAGCAAACTGACACAAGAGCAGGAGATCAAACACCACATGTTCTCACTCATAGGTGAGTGTTGAGCAATGAGAACACATGGACACAGGGAGAGGAGCACTGCACACTTGGGTCTGTTGGGGGGATATAGGCGAGGGTCAGTGGGGGGTGGGGAGTTGGGGAGATATAGCATGGGGAGAAATGCCAGATATAGGTGATGGGGAGGAAGGCAGCAAATCACACTGCCACGTGTGTACCTATGCAACAATCTTGCGTGTTCTTCACATGCACCCCAAAACCTAAAATGCAATAAAATAAGTTAAAAAAAAAAACTAAAATAGAAATGTTATCTTTTTTTTTTCCTTCTCTCACTGTTTATTCTCATGGTTTGATAGTTTTCTGTAGTGATAACATTTAAATCTGATTGGCTCTGTATCCCAGCCCAAATCTCATCCCCAATTATAATCCCCAAGTGTCCACCGAAGGACCTGTAATCCCCACGTGTTGAGGGAGGGAGGTGATTGGATCATGAGGACAGTTCCCCTAGTGCTGTTCTCATAATAGTGAGTTCTTACAAGATCAGATGGTTTTGTAAGTGTTTGACAGTGCCTCCTTCACACATACTTCTCTCACCTGCCACCATATAAGACATGCCTGTTTTCCCTTCTGCCATGATCGTAACTTTCCTGAGGCCCACCAGCCATTCAAAACTGTGAGTCAATTAAACCTCCTTTCTTTATAAATTATCCAGTCTCAGGTATTTATTTATGCAGTGTGAAAACAGACTAATACATAGTATTTTCCACATTTCTTCTCTCCACCAGTGGTTTTTATATTTTCATGTGTTTTCATGATGTTAAATATCATTCTTCCACTTTCAGTTGTAAGGATTTCTTACAGGTCTGATTTGGTGGTAATTAATTCCTTAAGCTTTTGCTTCTCTGGGAAAGACTTTCTTTTTGCTTCATTTATGAAAAATAGCTTTGCTGCCTGTAGTATCATTGGCTGATAATTTTTTTTCTTCCAGTACTTTAAATATGTCATCCCATTTTCTCCTGGCCTGTAAGGTTCTGGCTGAGAACCTTACAGAACCTCACTGCTGTTTGTCTGATTAAGCCTCCTTTATAAATGACTAGACAATTTTCGCTTGCTGTTTTTAGAATTCTTTCTTTCTTTGTTGACTTCTGACAGTTTGACTGTAATATGCCATGCCATGGAGATCTTTTTGCATTGTATCTGTTTGGGGATCTCTGAGCCTTCTGTATCTGGATGTCTAAATGCCTTGCTAGTCTTTGGAAGTTTTCATATATTATTTCGTTAATTAGGTTGTCTAACACTTTCATTTTCTCTTTGTCTTCTGGGACTCCAATAAATAAAACATTTGGTCATTTCATGATTCCCCATATGTCATGCAGGCTTTTTTCATTCTTTTTTATGTTCTTTTTTCTGAAAGAATTATTTCAAAAAGCCTGTCTTTAAGTTTTGAGATTCTTTCTTCTGGTTACTCTAGTCTATTGTTGAAGCTTTCAAATGTATTTTGTATCTCATTAAATGAATTTTTTAGTTCTAGAATTTCTATTTAGTTCTTTTTTATGATGTTTATCTTTTTATTTATATTTTTATCTTATTTATGATCTCTTTGATAAATTTCTTATATCCTGAATTGTTTTTCCTTATTTCTTTGTATTGTTTTTCAGCATTCTCTTGTATCCCACTGAGCTTCTTTAAAATCAGTATTTTGATTTTTTTTCCAGAGTTTTACAAATTTCTTTTTGATTGGGATTTGTTGCTGGATAGTTATTGTGTCCCTTTGGAGGTGTCACACTTTCTCATTTTTCATATTTCTTTTGTCCTTATATTGATATCTGGGTATCTGGTGAAACAGCCACTTCTTCTAATTTTTTTTAATTTACCTTTGTGGGGGAGTTCTTTTTCCTGAAGCTGTATCTATGGAGTTGGTTGAGTAGGGCATTTTGGCTTTGATTCTCAGTGTGTATGGTAGTGTAGCCTCTTTATGATTTCTTCAGCTATAAACAGAGTAAGGGTTGTCTATTATTTCCTCAGTGACCTAGAGTATGGTTATCAGTGAAAGCTGTGGTGAAGTTTTGCTGGAGACTAGGATGCCAAGTGGTCCTTTCTTTGGGCTCCAGTGGATGCAGCTCTCCTTGGGCCCTAAGGCAGCCTTTGCATGCCAGTTTTAAATGGCAAGGTGGGCTGATCCTTGGGCCTTCAGATGGATTGCTGAAATGCCAGTAGTGGTAGCAGTGGGCTGGATGGGTGAGTGGGTTCTGAAGCCCTTGGGCAGCAGGCATGATGTAGGCAATGACAGTAGCAGAGGCAAGATAACTATCTTGGTCTTGAATAGTGTGCACTGATGGCAGCAGTGGCCTTGTCAGGCCAGTCCAAGCCCATAGGTAGCATAAGCAGGTGGGTCCAGCTGTGGTGGTAGTGGCAGGTAGGTGGCCCAACCTCAAGCCCCCAGGATAAGTGCTCAGATGCTGACAGTGGTGGGTGGGATTGGTGGGCCCCAGGCCCCTGAACTACATGCTCTAGCATAAGGGTAGGGACACAGCTAGGATGGGCAGGCTTGTCCTTAGACACCCTGGTGGTACATGCAGGAACTGGCTTTGTTAGGCAGGGATAGGGTGATTTCCAGGCCCCCAGTGGAATGGCCAGGTGGGGAATGGCAGCAGCTCTATTACAGCCCTGTACTGGGGAGGGCGGGGTGGTTTTCAGTGGCAGCCACAGGCAACTTGATGGAGAACATGCACTTTCCTTGTACTTCATTCATGGTGGTGGTAGCACATGCTTTACTTGCACCTCAGCCCCAGCAGCAGCAACCTGCATCTCACTCATGTCCCAGCCCTGGTGGCAGCAGTCTGTGCCCCACTTACACGTAAGCTCTGGTAGCAGCTGGATCAGCCACAATGATGGCAGCTGGGAGCAAGGGACTCTGTCTAGGTGCATGAAAATTCATGGTGGTTATGTTGCTTGTGAGAGCAGGATCACCACCAGTGGCCTGCACCTTGGCTCCAGTGACAACAGCCAGCAGCAGATGTCAGTGGAGATCCAGGAATGTAGAGATGCGGGCATTATTGGGCCCCAGTCATGGTGCAGTCTGTTTGGGGATGGGCTTTCAAAATTGTGCCTGTAGCAGCTTATGAACATGGTGGGGGTGGGGAGGATCCAGCATGAGCTTCCTCTCTGGAGCAATGCCATTGCACAGTCTCTAGGCAGCTCTTTAAGTCAGTTTCAGGGCCCATGATGGTCAAGGGGCTTTCTTGTGACCAGGATTGCAGGAGGATTCCATGTTGGAAATGTGGACCACTGAAGGTCTCTCGCTTACCCGTTGCCCTTACTGGGAAGTCTCTCCTAGCTCACAGCCAAACCCAGCCAAGCAGGCTCCCTTGCTTCCCTCTCTTTCCCTGCTTTAGGTGGTTCCTGTCACCTCTCTCTTGACCCAGTGTTCTCTCTTAGGTGATCTATTCCAAGTGTGGTCATCTACTCATTATTTTGGTCCTTCTTTGTGGAGAAGTTGAGCACAAGATGCCTCTAGTCAGCCATCCTCTCTACAAAATAGTTTTTACTGCTTTAAACTAGTTTGAAAGCCATTGATGTAGACAGATAGCTAACATTACTGAGCTCTTGTACTGTGCCTTACAGTCATTCTCATTTAATCCTTGTGGCAACACAATGAAGTAGGCCGTATTATTCATCATTTGGCAGTTTAATAAACTGAGGTATAAAGAGGGTAAGTAAATTCCAGAAGATCAACATGAATAGTAATTCTAGATCTGGGTTGTAAACCTGGACAGTGAGATTTTAGAGCCTTAGCGCTCTGCTTTCTGAATCCAATGTGTATTAAAGTCATATTTCTAACTTAGGAAGAGGTTCACAATATATCAATTTTTTGAGCAGATTAATAAGTACAATTGGATATCATTTTATTATATGTTCACAGAAAGGGATGGATTGAGTACTCTCGTGAACAGAAAAAGAAGAAAAAGGAGGAGGAGGAGCTATATCCAAAATGAAGGAAGAGAGAAGTATGAGTAAAACACCTGGAGAATGTGTTCTAAAGATTCTGAATTTGGTATGTTCTCTTGTCCCAGGCATAATCATGCCCCTTCTTCAATGGTTGATTACCCTTCGAGAACCTGTATGAACTGGAGCCATCTGTGTGTGACCAGCTGACATTTTTTTGTTTTTGCTTTTTGGGGTTTTTTTTTTCATTTTGTTTTTTGTAATTTCAACTTTTATTTTAGATTCAAGGAGTACATGTGTAGGTTTGTTACCTGGGCATATTGCATAATGCTGAGGTTTGGTGTACAATTGATCCCATTACCCAGATAGGGAGAATAGTACCCAACAGTTAGTTTTTCAACCCAGTCACACTCCCTGCCTGTAGTAGTCTCCAGTGTCTATTGTGGACTTCTTTATGTCCATGAGTTCCTTGCTGAGCTCCCACTTATAAGTGAGAACATGAAGTATTTGTCTTTCTATTCCTGCATTAATTATCTTAGGATAATGGTATCCAGCTACATCCATGTTGCTGCAAAGAACATGATTTTACTATTTTTTTGTGTGTGTGACCGTGTGGCATTCCATGGTGTATATGTACCACATCTCCTTTAACCAATCCATTGATGGACATTAGAAACACCTAGGTTGATTCCATGTCTTTGCTATTATGAATAGTGCTGCAATGAACATACAAGTGCATGTGTCTTTTTGGTAGAATGATTTTTTTTCTTTTGTGTATATACCTGGTAATCTCATTACTGTAGTTCTAAATTCTTTGAGAAATCTCCAAACTGCTTTCCACAGTGCCAGCCCACATTTTCAAGCCTTACATGTGTCAGGTGTTAGGGTACCATTGAGGAAGGGGATTCTGTGTGAGCTCCATGCAGACAAGTTTCAAGAACTTTCCATGACAAGTTCAACATAGGGTTGATTAAACCATTTTCTTGCCTTTGCTTAAATCATTTAATCTACCTAAATCAACTTATTGATTTTTTTAGAACCTATGGGTATAATTGAATTTAATTGACTCAGAAGCCAATGGAAGGGTGACATGAAAGAAGCCAAAGATAGTTCTTCTGTCTTCAGGGAATTTATAAGTTATTAGAATGAGAAGCATACATACAAAGGACAATTACAAAATGAAACAAGAATTTACAAAGTATATGTTAGACTACATGATGTAGGCTGAGTTAGAAGAAAGGAAGGAGGTCGCAGAATCTGAAATGTTCAAAAAACAGGGCTTTTAATTGTACTCTATAAAATTAATTTGCATTGGCTGAGAACAAAAACAGATTTTCCATCTTTACTATCTAGATCAGTGGTTCTCAACCATCGAGCTGTGGTCACTAATGAACAATGAAACCTGAACAGTGTTATAATGAAATTTTGCCCAATGGGACATTTTTTTTAAATGAAGGCACAATTGAAAATATGCGTAGTTGCAACATCATCTGTCTGAGGGATCCTTTAATTGAGCAGGCAGGAAAACATAAAGGATGATCAACCTGCTGTGAACCAGAGTAAAGTATGAGCTTTGGCTTGTGGGCATGTAGCAGATTGTCATCACAGCAATAAACAATTCTACTCAAATAGCAGGACAGTGTGAAAGGGTGACCACTAACTTCTTTCAAAGCACTGGGAGACATGGTTACACTGTGGCAATTACTGCATTGTAATTGTTCCTAATTTGTTTAAATGTTGTTTTTAGTCTCCTAATCATGGGAAGAGGGCTGCCAAACTTCTAATATTCCAAATGTGCCATGAATCCACAAAGTTTGGGAGCCACTGATTTGTTCTCTCCCATGTCACATTTTGTATCATATTACAGTTTATCCATAGGAAATAACAGTTTAATAATATCAAGCAAAAGCATTTATGGGCTATGGAATTTAGCAATTACCTTGAATTGTTTTAGTTGAGCAGATCTTTTAAAAATAACTTATTATTCTGAAATAATCTAAAGTTCACAGAAAGTCACAAAAATAACACAGTGTTCCCATGTACCCTTCTCCCAACTTGCCCCAGGGATAGTATTTTATATAATCATAGTATGCTGTGGAAACCAGAAAATTGTTGTTAGTACAATATTGACTCAGGTGACACTATTTATTTTTAAATAGTATTTTCCAAGTTTACAGGTAGTCTATGGAATATGAGTTGACAGGTTTTATAAAATAAATTAACTAGATTTTAAGTTTTTAACTTTGATAACTTTGAGACATTTGACTTCATATGCTAACTCAGTTGGAAAAAAATGAGTAGAAAAGTTTGTTTTGGGTATCTGAAAATCACAACATAATGTACTACTGAGTGCCTAGCATGTGCTAGGCATTGGACTAGTGTGTCAGGCATAGGAGCAGGACCTTCATACAGCTCACAGTCCAGAGGGAACTACAAACCGGCATTGGTAATTCAGTGGGAAACATGTTGTGACATTTTTTAGGAAACACAGGGGGAGATCATGGGAAACACATAATCAGGATTTGAGAAGTCATGGAAGGTTTTCTAGGGGAAGCTGAGATCCAAAAATACCACATAGGAGATAGCTGGATACAAGAAGAGTGAAGAGCGTTCGAGGCAGAGGAAAAACCTATGCTAAGACATAGAGGTGAGAAAAAGCAAAGGACAGAGAGAAGTTCTAAAGGACACAGAGAAGTTCTGCAGCTGGGACACAGCACGGGAGAGAAGGGACATGTTTCACAGGAGGGCAGGCAGCCAACCTCACCTACAGTTGCACTGTTCAATATAGGAGCCCCTGGCCATCAGTGGCTGTTGAGACTCAAAATAAGGCTAGGCTTCATTAACATGTGTTATAAGTGCAAACTATGCACCAGGTTGTAAAGACTTGCTATCAAGTAATAGTAATAATGTATCTCAGTAAACTTTTTTTCGAAATAGGGTCTTGCTCTGTTACCCAAGCTAGAAGGCATTAGTATGATCACAGCTTACTGTAACCTCAAACTCCTGTGCTCAGACGATCCTCCCACCTCAGCATCCCAAGTTACTGGGACCACAGGTGTGCTTGGTTAATTTTTTTTAATTTTTCTATAGAGACAGGGCCTCACTTTGTTGCCCAGGCAACTCTCAAATTTCTGGCCTTGAGAAATTCTCTCATCTCAGCCTCCTAAAGTGCTAGGATTACAGGCATAAACCACAGTGCCTGGCCAGTAATTTTTAATCAATCGCATATTGAAATAAAAATATTTTGAGTTAAATAAAATATATTATTAAAATTAACTGTTTCTTTTCACATTGTTATTGTGGCTAAAATTACATATGTGACTTATGTTATATTTCTAGTGGACAGTGCTGTTCTAGAGGGCCAGGGATGATTTCCCAGAAAAAATGTTGTTAAACTAAGATCTGCAGTGAGAATAAGTTAGCCAGCAAGTAAGGGAAAAGAAGAACATACGGGAAGGAGTGGAGATGGGCAACGAGAGCCTGAACATGAAGTGTCCTCTAGGATAAGTTGAGCTTGTAAACTTTAATCAGAGGACAACAGAACCATTGAAGAATTTTACACAGATGAGTGACATGACAGTTTTTAGGTTAAGAGGATCACTCCAACCAGTGGGATGGAGTAAAAGTGAGTAGGAGAAACAACACAGGTGTTGTTGAAGGATTCCAGGGCTAAATATCTTTCTTCCTGCCCTGTCCCTTAATTCCCCATGATCACCCTAAAGCAAACCCTCTCCAAGCATGTGTCCTACAAAGGGCATCAAAGTGAGGTCAGAGCATAATTGAAACCTTAAAACTTCTTTAAAGAAAGCCTGTTCTCTGTAGCTCAATTTCCAAGCTTAAGTAATTAGAGATAAGACCGCTTCTGGAAGTACATGTCCTGGTAAAATTCAAAGCTAATTACAGATTCGATGCCTTTCCATTGTCTGCTTTCCTTGGCCCTATGTGCATCAACACAAAATGATCTCAAAACAACCAGTAAGTCATCTGTTGTTGCATTCCAACTTTTCTTTTAGATATATATTTTTTTATTGCATTTTAGGTTTTAGGGTACATGTGAAGAACATGTATAGGTACACACATGGCAGTGTGGTTTGCTGCCTCCATCCCTATCACCTATATCTGGCATTTCTCCCCATATTATCCCTCCCCAACTTCCCACCCACCGCTGTCCCTCCCTAGTTCCCCCCCACAGACCCCAGTGTGTGATGCTCCCCTCCCTGTGCCCGTGTGTTCTCATTGTTCAACACCCGCCTATGAATGAGAACATACGGTGTTTGATTTTCTGTTCTTGTGTCATTTTGCTGAGAATGATGGTTTCCAGGTTCATCCATGTCCCTACAAAGGACTCAAACTCATCGTTTTTTATGGCTGCATAGTATTCCATGGTGTATGTGTGCCACATTTTCCTTGTCCAGTCTATCATCGATGGGCATTTGGGTTGGTTCCAAGTCTTTGCTATTGTAAACAGTGCCACAATGAACATTTGTGTGCATGTGTCCTTATAAGAGAATGATTTATAATCCTTTGGATATATACCCAGTAATGGAGTTGCTGGGTCAAATGATATTTCTATTTCTAGATCTTTGAGGAATCGCCACACTGTCTTCCACAATGGTTGAACTAATTTACACTCCCACCAACAGTGTAAAAGTGTTCCTATTTCTCCACTCCATCCTCTCCAGCATCTGTTGGCTCCAGATTTTTTAATGATTGCCATTCTAACAGGCACGAGATGGTACTTCAATGTGGTTTTGATTTGCATTTCTCTAATGACCAGTGATGATGAGCATTTTTTCATGTTTGTTGGCCTCATATATGTCTTCTTTTGTAAAGTATCTGTTCATATCCTTTGCCCACTTTTGAATGGGCTTGTTTTTTTCTTCTTGTAAATCTGTTTTAGTTCTTTGTAGATTATGGATATTAGCATTCCAACTTTTCATTGTTCCATGGGCATCTCAGTTCTCTATTTAGCGGACTTACAGATTGGACAATAAGCATTGAGTGTGCCTGCTTTGCCCTGTTCATCAGTTCCAGACATTGCCCACTTGAATGAAAAGCAAGTCTCCTGTTGCCAGCCAATTAGATTGATAAGATTGGGGAATGGGGGTGGGAACAGAATCAGAGCAATATAGTTCTATCAGTGTGCCTACATTGACCATTGTTAGTGGTCTCTTTTGGAGGTGATTTTTAATCACAAACTCCTCAATTATACTTTTTTCTAGGTTGACTTTTTTGCTGTTGTTTATTATTCTTATTGTTTTGTTTCTTATTTCTGTTGTTTGGGTTTAAGTTTTGTTCTTGGTTTTTTCATTAGTTACAAGTTTTTGCATTACCTTAGAAACATCTTGTAAATGAAAACTGAGGTTTAAAGTTAGGTGTATGATTTGTATACTGGAGTCCTTTAGAATGAATGCAAAAATGAATGACGAAATGGTATTGCCTTAAGAAAATGTTTAGCCTAGAAAGATAATGCAAATAGTATATGCAATAGTATAGACAATGCAATTGTATATGAAAATAGTGGGGTGTAACAAATCAGAGGACACAAATCTGTTGTCAAGCCACACTAAGCCTGTAGATATGTTTGGCTTAATTTAAACATTGACTATAAAATATTTCAATTAGGTTGGGTGCAGTAGCTCATGCCTGTAAACCCAGCACTTTGGGAAGCCGAGGCAGGCAGATCGCTTGAGCTCATGAGTTTGAGGACATGCCTGGACAACATGGTGAAACCTCATCTCTACGAAGAATACAAAAATTAGCTGGACATGGTGGCATGTGCATATAGTCCCAACTACTCAGGAGACTGACATGGGGAGGATGGTTTGAGCCTGGGAGGCAGAGGTTGTAGTGAACCAAGATTGCACCACTGCACTCTAGCCTGGGCAATAGAGCAGATCTTGTCTCAAAAACAAAAACAAAACAAAACAAAACAAAAAAATTTGAATTAGTTGATGGAATTTTAAAATTAGGAACTTTTATTTCAGAATCTACATGTCAGACTTCTCTTGAAAACCAGGAAGTTTTTGCCATGCTGGACCTGTCTTCCTACATGGAACTAACTGGCTAGAGTAGCCTGGTGGCTGCCACTAGTGCAGCTCTGGGTGTCCAGTGTCCACTTGGCACCACTGTTTTATACCCAGTCTTCCTTGCTTATGTTGCCTGCCAGGCCCTTGTAAACAGCTGGTTAGCAACCTTTAGTGTAAATGCACAGAGAAAACGGAGCAAAAGATATGCCTCATGCCTTAAGAGTGGTTACCAGTTATAAGAGTCATGAGACTGAGAAATAGTCTCTGTTTTCCCCTTTGTATCCATATTTATGAAGATTCCAGAACAAGAATATATTCATGCCTTATTACCACAATATTTCAAAACAATGTGTTAACATATTATGACCATGTATGTATAGAACTAAAAATACTATATAAGAAGAATAAAAAGGGTACTTTTTATTCTTAGAAGAGAGATAATCTTTAGGTGAATAGAGCCATGCGATGATGCCAGAATCTCAGCTCTGTACATTATTGGCATTTAGCATAACAGATGTTACATGGCAATAGTCAACATACTTTCTGTGAGTGGATTCCCTAGATACATACAATGTAAAATAGCCAAACTGGAAACTCAAACAGAACTAGTATATATAAAACCTTGGACATAGTAGGTCATATTGAAAGAAAAAAAATCAGCCTTAGGCCAATCTATTATATATATTTTTGCCTTTACTAATACAAAAAATAAGCTAGACCAGAATTTATATCTACTTAAGATGGAACCATCTGAGCTAGTTGTGTTCTTGCCCACCCCATGCAGAAGTATGCAAAAGCATGACCACCAATTGGGCAAACCCCAGAAAAGGTTCATTCTCTGTATACACTGCAGGACAAGAATGTGTGCAAATGAATAACCACTACTTAAGCAAATCATCTTGACCCAATTTGTGGACCTGTTAGCTTTGATCTTCTTAATTTATTCTCTGCAAAGTAGCTTTTTCCCACACATTATAAAAAATTATTTAAGCAAATTTTATTTTTAGTTTTTCATTATAAGCTAAAATAAGAGATTCTGTGGCATGTATCAAAATCTAAAGAAAACAGTGAAAGTAAACTTTAATAATCAGTCAAAATGCAGAAAAATAAAAGGAAATCATTCTCTCTCTAACTCACATTGAAGCACTGATTTGTAAGGAGAAGGGTAATGTGTAAATTACCATTTCTGAATTGATGAGGACTGCAGTTATTTATCCATACCTTCAATTTGTGGCTACGAAGACAAACCAGCTTTACTCACATATTTTTTAAAGAATTCTCTTCCTCTTAAAAGAAGTTTGGATGAGATGAATCTGTCAGCCCTCCCAGCTCCAAGATCCTATGTTTTGTGACAGTAAATTCACTCAAACAGCTGTTGTTTTTCAAATAACTAATTAGCACTCCCATAGCTGACTACTAACATTGATTGGATGAAAAAAAAAAAAAAGAAAGCCCTGTAATAAGTTGTCTCAACCTATGTAATGATTTCTTCATTATGTATTTCTTCATTGTGTATGTATTATCTCTACATTTTTTGACGGGATTATCTTATTATAAGGTAATGACAATATTTATTAAGTATTGAGTATTTTTATGTACCAGACACTTGACTTGTGTTATCCTCTTAATCTTGACATCAACACTGTTAAGTGGATGCCATAATTTTCCCCATTGTATATGTCAGAAAACTAAAGTTCAAGGGGTTAAATAACGTTCCCAAGGTTACAGAGATAAGAAATGGTACCCAGATTCAAATCTAGGTTGATTTTGTGCTAAACTTTTGCCCTTATTCATTATACCATGCAGTGTCCAGACCTAAGAATAAGCTTTTTTATGAAAAAAAAAAACACAATTTTAATCTACCCCTTCAATTGATTGATTTGATGATAGACTAAATAGCCTAGATAATAAGACTCCACTAGGGTAATAGGTGCCAATTTTTCCCATTATTCTCAATTCTGCACATTTTAATATATTTTTTATTTCCCTATAGTTGTAACATGGTGCTTATTAAAAACAACCTTGCATGTTCTTCACATGTACCCCAAAACCTAAAATGCAATAAAATAAATAAGTGGAAAAATAAAAATTAAAAAAAGGCATCTGAGATCTACAATTATTTTTATCAAGTTAAACACAATTGACACTTTGAAGAGGAATTCTTAAAATATATATGCCTGAGGCCTCCCACTTACTCCCTATACATTGCTTGATTACTCGGCCGTCTGTCTGTGTGGTTCCTTTGACAAGGAGTATGTCACTTTCATACCTAATAGCTAAATAGGATTGATATGATACCAAACAAATGCCTTTCCATTTGGGAGAATTTATGCTTGAGAAAACATAGTTCCCCCAAGAGACCTCCATTTATCATCAAGATGAATCATGGGGATGGGTACAAGGCAGCCTCCAAAGAGAGGATTAGCTCACCCGCTTTCATTTGTTGGGCTTTCAGCTCTGAAAAGTGCACCTACAAATTAAGCGAGTAGATTATTTTCTCAAAGTCTTCTTGGTTCTGTTCATTTCAATGGGAGACTAGTAAGGTAGCATTTAGACTCAAAGTGCTTTCCAAATGGAACATGCAAGTTTGGTCCTAAACATTCACCAAGGAGGCAGACTTGGAGTCCAGTCATCTTATTTCAAACAGAAACATTATTTGGCCAGAAATCACTTCAAGGCAGAGCTGATTCCAACATTCACCGCAGCTACAAAAAGGATTCTATTTTGGCCAACAAATACTTCGAAAAAAGCATTTTTAGCCATTCATGGAAAAGGAGTGAGTGCCCCCTGGTGAAAATGTGGGAAACGTTTCCATATGTTATTTTTGGCTGGCAACAAGGTGCAGATGTCTTCACAATAAAAATATACTCGCTATGAGAGCACGCCTTCTTGAGAAGAGTTGGCAACATTTGGGGCACTGGATCTACAGAGTTGCAAAGAAGCACAAAGGAAGGAGGAAAGCCAAGTTACCACCAAGACACAGTCAGGAGGGCGGGCACTGCAGTCACACGAGCTGGGATCATGGGTGACTTTTGTTTTCTTTTTGTATTTTTTATACCTGTTTTGGGTGGTCTGCCCTCTCCAAACCCACTCTCCACATATCTCCACTCTAATCTGTGTCCTGGGAGGCTGATCTTTACAGATAAGTTAACACATTCCCTTCCCCTCTGGCTTCTAGTTGGGTTCAACCAAGGGACAACACCAGCAGGTGACCAGAAAATAGAAAAAGAGCAACACTTGGATGTTTATTCCCAGAGCTCCCTCTTTGCCAGTGCAGGTTGGAAGACACTATATCACTCATCTTACGGTCTCAGTTCCATTGAGATACAGCTGACCTGTATCTGTAAATCTGTCTCTCTGTAGGTGAACTCTCCCTTCTAAAGTTCCTTCATGCTTAAGGGTGGTAACAGCTACTCATTTTCACTGACGTGGGGTATTTCACCATTCTTGTTGAGTTCTTTTATTTTTTTTCTTAAAGACAAGGTCTCACTTCATTGCCTAGGCTGAAGTGCAATGGCATAATCATAGGTCACTGCAGCCTCGAGCTCCTGAGCTCAAGCCATCCTCCTGCCTCAGCCTCCGGAGTAAACAGGGCTACACTGTGCACCACCATGCCTGGCTACACACTGGCCTTGAACTCCTGGCCTCATGCAGTCCTCCACCTCGGCCTCCCAAAGCACTAGGATTACAGGTGGGAGCCACTACACCAGGCCTTGGGTTCCTAAATCTTATCCACACCTCTGTAAAAAAATCTTTGCAGTAAATGTACCCTCTTAGTCTTTATGGGTATGCCATCTCTTTCCCATGAGTACTCTGATACAGTATCTTTCCATATATTCCAAAATTTCGACAATGAGCATCCATCCCTATCTAACTCCAGGGAAATCTAAGGCTTCCGGTAGTCCCAAATTCTAATCCCACCAGTTCTGACCGTTTGGACTGGGTTCAGTTAGAAGAATCACAATATGGGAACCCTGTCTTCAGGGTCTCACTTCACCACCACATGCTCCAGTGATTAATTAGTCCACTGCCACCCTTTTGACTCAAGCTTCTGGCTTCACCTGCACCTCTACATTTTGAACAGGAACAAGAAGGATTCTGTTTACATTCAGCCTTCACCTATCTCACCAGGAGGGAGGGAGAAGAAGTTGTTCTGTCAGGTGGAATCAAAAAGATTAAACAAACAGCACACTGCTTCTGCGGATCTAGTGTTGGCAAGAACAGGAACTCTGTAAAGCACAAGAACAGAAGAGCAGTCTGTTGGTCAGCGCCCAGGGCATCCAGCCCAGGAATCTGTTTTTAACAAGAGAATACAGAAGCATTTAGACCTTGCCAATTTACACCTGTCTTCCAAACATCCGGACTTCCCTCATTAATCTATTGGTTAGTGCAAAAGTAATTCCTGTTTTTGTCGTACTTTTAATGACAAAACCTCAATAACTTTTGCATCAACCTTTAATATTATGAAACTGTCATCCAAGATTGTGCCTATATGCTTTTTGATGCAGTGAACAGAGATGATGAGTGAGGAGCATGCCAGAGAGTGTGATAAGGACCCATTTTAACCTTTCCAAGACTGACTGCAATTGTCAAATGAAAATGATAATGCCTACAGCATAGGATGGTTTTAAGGGCATATATGACCAGGTGGGATGGCTCACGCCTATAATCCCAGTACTTTGGGAGGCCAAGGTGGGTGGATTGCTTGAGCCCAGGAGTTTGAGACCACTTTGGCCAACATAGTGAAAACTCATATCTCCCATACCTGCGAAAAGGTATCATAAAATTAGCCAGGCATGGTGGTGCATGCCTGTAATCCCTGCTACTCAGGAAGCTGCAGTGGGAGGACCACTTGAGCCTGAGAAGGTTGAGGTTGCAGTGAGCCATGAGAATACCACTGTGCTCCAGCCTGGGCATCAGAATGAGACCCTATCTTAAGAAGAACAAAAGGGTAAATGAAGCCATCGACACAAGGGACACCATTCCGAACACAGAGTTGGCACTCAGTAATATGGCTTTGTTTCTTCTGTCTTCTTGAGATATTATAGGGTTCCATACCTTCATCAAGCTTCAATAGTCTTATCATGAAGAAAACTGCTTAGAACTAATATAAAGACTGAGTCATTCACATCAAGGAAAGTTTTTCTTGTTTATTATAATAAAGTTAATAAAAAGAGCTAATTATTGAGGACTTATTACACAGGCAGTCTGCTGAGACATTTTTCCATTTTATATTTGTCAAATATATGTATCCATATTTAAAGAGTTTTACAAGTTTTCACAAAACTCAGCAGTTCCTATGCTTCGCCCCACATCTGTCTTCCCAGCAGACTCCACTTTCAGATCTAAAAAGGGAATATTTTGGCATTTACCTTCACAATTCTGAAAAACATACTGCTTACCACTTCTTCATTTTTTAGTTTAGACATAATCTATTGACCTCCTTCTATGAATAACTATAATGAAACTTGTATTCGTTCCTCTACCTCACCACTGTGCACCCTTTTCACCCACACCCCAGCTCCCTAATATAGCAATTTGGTAATTTTGTCAGATCGATATTGTGTTGGCATATGACTATGTAAATGCTGCTCACAGCTGAGTCATGTGTACACCAATGATCATTTTTATTTCCCATGCAAATTTCGCTACAGATAATTGTCTTGCTTTCTCATTCATTTGGTTTTCTATGAACAGATCACTAGTACAACTCCAAACTCCCTGTCTTTTGTCTAACATTCTTTTTAAGACGTTTATATGATATGATGTTCTATCAATTTCCTATTCTTAGAGAAATCTTTCCTGGAGGCTTCTGATATGCTCCAACCTGAACTGGTTGCCTTCTAGGCCTGGTACATGGCTACTATCCTGGGATCTCCCTTCAACATCTTCCTGTGGATTCTCTTTGTCTCTTCCTTGAAACAAAACTGTGGCCAGCCCAAAGAAAAAGCATTTCTGACTTTCACAGACACCTAAAATGGCTCCCATTGCCATTGCTTTCCGCATCTCTGCTAGAAAACTCTCGTAAGGCTTGTCCTCTCTCATCCATGATTGACAGTCTGGCTGTGTACAGAATTCCAAGTGGCAGTCATTTTTCTTTAAATTCTGAAAACATCCTACCATTTGTCTTCCAACATCCAGTATGGCTTTTGAGAATTTCAAAATCATTCTGATTCCTGGGCCTTTATGTGCAAGTAGTTTCTCTCTCCCTCAATCTCTCATCTCTCTCTCTCTCTCTCTCTCTCTCTCATTCTCGCTCTTCCTCACCCCCAGTGTTCTGAGATATGTGAGTATTGTGTATTTTCAATCACTGTGCTAATAGTACTAAACACTAAAATCACTAATAGTAATAGCATTCCAGCTCCCAGCTCCATGGCTCCCCCTGTCTGGGAATTTGCCCTTCAGTTTTGATAAATGTTCTGTTGTTTCTCCCCACATTTTTTCTTTCTGGAACTCCTGATGTTCAGATCTTGAACTTCATGAGACAGTTCTCTAAATTTTCTTACTTTCTATATTATTGTCTTTTTAACCCTACTTTCTAGATTTTATTGATTTCATTTTTCTTCAGCTTAATACTTGAACTCTTGAGTTTTTCATCTCTGCCTTCATTTTTAATTAAGAACTCTAATTTGTTTTCTAAAAGTTCCTTTTTTAAAGCATCCTCTTCTTGATTTATAGATGTAATAATGGTAGGAAAAATTTTTTTTTCTTTTCACTACATGGTTTCCATTTTTTACCAGATTGGTTTTTGTTGTTGTTCTTCTTGACTTCTGCCAATGTCTAAGCTTTCTGTTAACTCTGGTAATCCAGTTGTCTGCTGTATCGAAGAAATATGGAGAGAAAAACAGACTAGAAACTCTAAGTGTGCTGTACTGTCTGTGAACTTTACCAGGTGATCGGCCTAGACTGTTCCCTTGTAAAATGTCCACAAACCAGACCAGATTCCCCAGAGAAGACTCATCTCCTAGATCTCCTAGGAAGGAAAAAGGCCTGAAAGTCACTTCCAGAAGCTAGGTGAAAGGATAGATGGGAGGAATCTTAGCAGCCAGAATGCATTCATTCATTTACACCCTGTGTTTTCAGTAGGATAAACCCACTTCTAGAATAACTGGGCTACCCTCATCCACAAACCTTTGCTTTAACCTCTCTAAAGAATGAGCTCCAGGTCTTTCATTGGGACAAAGGAAGGACAGTTGTCCAGATGCATCCCACTGAGGAGGGGATGTGAGCCTCCAACTCTTCCTAAACAGGCTTTGAACCAGTCCTCCTGGGCTCTTATCCCATATTCTACCTCTCTAAATCGGTTGATTTTTGGCTTTCCACACTGTGGGCTTAGGACTCGGTCTTCTCAAGTGTGTTAAGTCACTTAGCATTCCAGCTTCCAAAAGTTTGTTGCTACTGTCTTCTCACCCATTTATTCATTCAAAACAACAAGAACAAAAGCCCACCTTTTTTTAGTATTGTTTTAGTGGGGTTCAAGAGAGGATGGAAGTAAATAAGTAAAATTCATGAATTCCAAATGTCATCTTTACTCAGATATCCACTAAGCAATTTAAATATATGATTTCATTTACTCCTCACACACCACTACCCCTCCCGCCCAAACAGGTACCATCATTGTCCCCATTTAACAAATGGGAATAATCAAACAGAAACCAAAGCTCAGAGATATTAATTTATCCAATGATACACACCAAATAGATGACATACCTGGGATTTGAAATTTCTGTACAATGTACAGAAATAGCATAGACCTAAGGAGAAAAACATGTGAAAGCAACCCTAGATCCTATAAGTTGCATTTTCCTATAATCAGCAGATATTTTATTAAAATTGGGCTTGAGTCCAACTAAAACGCATTGCACAAGTATTTATAGCATGATGTTTTTGTCTTAAGCACTTGTTTGAAAGTTTGGATTATAATGGCATTTTATTGGATTGTAATATGATGGGTAACTTTCTAAATAAAATACAATAAAGTAAAGGAAGGAAACTGAAATTAGCTCCTTCAGTAAGCACTTGGATTAAGGGCAATGATAGATAGATGATAGATAGATAGATAGATAGATAGATAGATAGATAGATAGATAGACAGACAGACAGAGGTATAAATTTAAGGAGGACAAATGCAGTTTTGTTACATGGATATATTGCATAGTGGTGAAGTATGTGATTTTAGTGTAACCATAACCCAAATAGTACACATTGTGACCATTAAGTAATTTCTTCTCAGCTGCACCCCTGTCTCACCCTTCTGCCCTTCTAGGTCTCTAATGTCAATTATTCCACACTCTATGCCCATGTGTACCCATTATTTAGCTCACACTGATAAGTGAGAACATGCGATATTTGACTTTTTGTTCCTAAGTTTTTTCGCTTAAGATAAAGGCCTCCAATTTCATCCATGTTGCTGCAAAATACATTATTTCATTCTTTTTTATGGGTGAATAATATTCCATTAATATATTCTGGAATATGCCACATTTTCTTTATCCAGTCATCTGTTGATGGACCCAAGTTGATTCCATAGTTTTGCCATTGTGAACAGTGCTGCGATAAACCTCCAAGTGCAGATAGCTTTTTGATATAATGATTTCTATCCCTTTGGGTAGATACCCAGTATTGGAAGTGTTGGATTGAATGGTAGTTCTATTTTTAGTTCTTTGAGAAATCTTATTACCATTTTCCATAGAAGTTGTACTAATTAATTCTCACCAACACTGTATAAACATTCTCCATATCCTTGAATGACAATAATATTATTAGGGGAATTTCAGCTGGTAAAATAAAGCAGCTCTAACATTCATACTTCTTATAATTTGAGTATGTAAAATAAAATTTTCTCTCCTAGTTCTTGATTATCTTTGTTTTCCTCAAGAGTTTCAGGGAATGAGAAAAGGCTTACGATGCTTTCTTTTATGAGAAGGGATCTATTTTAGCATAACAGTAAAAAGATATAGCTCTCACTCTTTCTATTTTTCTTTCTCTTTTCTTTTCCTTTTTTTTTTTTTTTTTTTTTTTTTTTTTTTTTT
>NW_022437030.1:6247923-6440803 GCF_009761245.1 Sapajus apella
TTTTTTTTTTTTTTTTTTTTTTTTTTTTTTTTTTTTGTATGGAAGCATCTTTCCCAGGGAAACCTTAGTTTTGCTCTTCATGCCTTTCAACTAATTGAATGAGGCCCACTCAGATTATTGAGGATAATCTCCTGTACATAAAGACAATGTTAATCACATCTACTAAATGAACTGCACAGCCACACCTACATTAGGGTTTGATTGAATAACTGGGTGCTATAGTCTAGCCAAGCTGACCGTCACAGTGTGCAAGCTCATTGTTGATTCACACTTAAGTCACATTCTCAGATACCAGGTTTCCTTAATAGCACATAGTAGGTGTTCCAGAAGTTCTGATTTGAGTAAGTGCCTGAATGATCCACTCCATCTGCTTACTCTTCTCAATTTGTTTGTAACTCAGTATGCAGGAAAGGATACAGTTCATAACCCCTCAAGCTCTCTGCTCTCACCATACTCTCCAGTCTGAGTCCAGTAGGTTCAAGGAATGATAGAAGTCAACTGGAGGAGACTTGTCCCATAGAACAAAGAGGGGCCCTACAGTGGGTTTGCCTGCAGCCAACAGCAATGTGGAAACAAAAGACGTGTCTGCCTGGTGAAGGACTTTGGACAAAGCTGGCAAGTTGTCCTTGGCGTCAGAGTGGAATAGGAGAGCAATCAAATGTTTTTCATGACTGCAAGTGGGGAGCAGCAATAACTGAGGGAGATCAAAGCTGGAAAGGCTGGGCTTGCAGAAGTGAGGGACAACACAGCAGCCTCAATCAATGGTCAAAGCCAGGTGACATTCTCCACAAATGACAACCATGAGATTTGAGGATCTAGGACTGGATACCCCTCCTCTACAAAGCTGTAACCTCAGTAGGGACACCAGAAATTAGACAAAGCCCTAAGAGAAATGTGCAGAGATGAGCAGGATAGACCCTAAATAGATCAAAATTCTGTACCCCCCTCTGCTGTCCTTCTCAGAATGGAAAGTCAACAAAAAAATTAAGTTTGGTGGTGAAAAAATAACTTTACATTTTCTTCACATCAGTTTGTGGGCCAATATGCATACTTGGCTACACACACAGACTGGTGGTGCGGACTGCAAATGATTTAGTCTGAAAGTTTCCACCCCACCGCCGCCCTTTTTTTTTAACTAAATAAAGTTTTTTGATCATTTCATAGATTAGACCTGGGCTAAAAGAGTGCCCCAAGTTGTCTAGGATCTATCTTCCCAGCACCTGAAGAAAGAATAATGTCTATTTTTAGAGCAGGAAAAGGCAAATGTGCCCTTTAATCCAGCAAAGAAGCACATAGAAGGCTTGCTTTATCAAGAAGGGAAGGGCCAGTTTGGGGAAGTGTTTTCCATCGCATATGAAATACGAAATTTTCAGTCGGGCATGGTGGCTCATGCATGTAATCCCAGCACTTCGGAAGGTCGAGGTGGGTGGGCCATTTAAGGTCAGGAGTTCGAGACCAGCCTGGGCAACATGGTGAAACCCCATTTCTATTAAAAACACAAAAAGTAGGCAGGTGTGTTGGTGCATGCCTGTAGCCCCAGCTACTTGGGAGGCTGAGACAGAAGACTCTCTTAAACCTGGAAGGCGGAGGTTGGAGTGAGCCGAGATTGCACCACTGCACTCCAGCCTGGGTGACAGAGTGACTCTACTCATGGTAGAGCCACACAGTAAAATACTATTCAGTAATAAGATCAAGTAATCTACAATTACACTTAAGAACTTGGATGAAACTTACAGAGTTGAGTGAAAGAACACAGAAACAAAAAAAACACAAAAACACACTATTATTCTTTTTGTATGAAGTACAAACATGAGTAAAAATATAGGTAAAAGTATTCAGTGCCATTAGAAGTCAGAGAGTGGCTTCCCTTGTGGTAACAGTGACTAAAAAGGAATGCAAATGGGGCTTGAAGCACTAGAAATACTCAGTTTCTCAATCTGTGTCACAGAGGCATGAGTATTTTCAGGTTGTAAAAGTCCAGCAAACTGTAGACTTATCTCATGTGCACTCCTCTGTACATGATATTTCAATAAAAAGTTTAAAATATATATCTTCGAGATTGTCTACTATATTGGTGTCATTGAAAGTAGGACACACCTTTCATGTCAATATGTGACTATATATGGATTCAGATTCTCCAAAAATGAATTCCCCAAATGTAGCTTAAAATTATCTTATTGAGTTCTGCTCGCCATGAGTTCTAGTTACAGTTGCTTTAAAATTAAAATCATGTATTTCTTAAGGGTTAACTAGAAACATGAGGCCAGTCTAAAATGAAATTTAGAGTCTTGCTAAACTATCATCTACAATGTCTTGGTTAAATAATCAAAGTACTGGTAAATAATCTAATGAATAATCGAACTACTGTTTATTAAATATCTAATATATCTTGGGTTCTCTGCCAGTATCTTGTGGGAAGGAAAATGGGCACTTCGGCTAATTTCAGGGAATGTAAGTTCTGGTGAGATATACTTCAACTTAAGCAGTAACAGGGAGCTCATTATTTCCCAAGGAGGGCTATTCTACTCTGGTAACTTTGATTGTTACAAATGGCTTTCTTGCATTAAAATGAAATCTCTCTCCCTTTGGCTTCCAGTTCGGTCTCTGAAGTAACAGAACAAACTTCCACGTCTCCTGAGGCCCCTTTACTCTAAATTAAACAGCCTGTGTCCTTTTCACCATATCTTATTTGATACTGTTTCAAATCCCTCCACTTTCTGGCCACTCTCTTGGGATAAGCTCCAGATCGGCAAGATTTGTTTTAAAGTGTTGGACTCGGAGCCAGACACAATATTGCAGCTGAGACCTGATTTGGAGCAGAATTTCTCAAGGATCAGCACTATTGGCATTTTGAGCAGGATCATTCCTTGTTGTGGGCCTGTCCTGTGCATTGTAGGATGAGTAGCTGTATCCCTGGCTTCCACCCACCAGATGCAAACAGCAAACCTGCCCCAGTGGTGACAATCAAAAATGTGTCCAGACATAGTCAAAGGTCGCCTGGGAGGCAAAATTGTCCCCAGTTGAGAACAGCATGATCACCAGGCTTTCAGTCTAGATGTTCTGTGTCTATCCTTAAGCCACTAAGTTGCCAATGTTGCATGGCTTCTTAAGCACTAACTACAGGCTTCCTCTTGCTTGCAGGTACATCACTCAAAAGAAAGATATACAAAAACATTAATATAATAAAGTGAAATAAAAAGGCACTCCCCAAGAGAAAAACAGTTTGCGTTGTGTTCCCACAGAGTGGAAACTCTCCTGCTGCTCTCTGTTAAAATAAAACTGATAGTTTTATTTTATATCCGTGTCTCTTCCAGAAGGGAATGATCACAGTAGAATTCAACAGACAGATATTGAGTCTCTATAACTAGATAAAAAAGAATCAGAATTCAGAAACAAAGTATGTGTAAGTTTAATTCCACACCAAACTCACCCCCTATCCTATTATGAGGTAGGAAAAATAACAGTGTATAGAAAGGAGAGACATCCAGTAGACCATGAGGTTCTTAAAATCCTCAAGAGTCTTACAGGTAAGAATCAAAAATCTGGTCTTCATCCTATGCTTAACAAGCAGATCTTGCAACTAAATGAATAACAACCCAGTGGGTAAAAAGCAGACACTGAGAAATTAGTAGGCAGTGTGGTTTTACTGCGAAATGCAAGGAATATCTTAATCAGTCTGATTTTAGTTTAGAGAGTAGACTTTTGAAATGAGCAATAGATTGGATCTTGGATACTTTGTAAACTATAGAATTTCAAGTTTGCTGCTTAACAGGGATTCGTTGGTGTATTCTAGAATTCTCTTTATAAAATGAGATCAGCTTGTCACCAAATTACTCTTCTGGAATAGGGTGGAGTAAGCACTTAGCACAAAAAGGTAAACAAAGTTATCTGCTCATTTTTCTTCTGTCTAGAGTAAATGCTCTTTAAGCTGTCTCATTCATTTGAGGGGGAAGAAAACACAGTATTTTGGTTTGGGTGTGCATAACTAGAGGAATTCCTTAAAGCTTGGGGTGGGAAGCGGGCAGTGAAAGGCTGATGGTTGATTCTTTTGTTTGGTTTTTATTGTGCATGACTAAATGTATTAGACATGTTGGATCACAGAGAATATGCATCCGTGAATCACAGCGCTGTTGAATTTGTATGTGTTTTGCCTACTAATATAAGTTGCTCTTTCCAGCAAAGGCCTCCCTACTCACATGATATCAGAGTTACTTTAATAAAATTAGAGACACAGCACACTATGTGAGTCTTCTGTAAGAAATAGGAGATCCTTCCCAAAATGATGCTTGATGATTTGCGTTTTTTGTTCAAAACAAAATAGCAAAGGACTGGGGATGGGGAAGTAGGAAGTATGGCACAGGAAAGAGAGTAATGAACACAATGGGTTTTGGAACTATTCTTTATGGACACACCAAAGTATAAGTAAAAGCACATTTTTTTTTAATTTAATGTTTTCAACAAAAATACATTGAGCCTCTACTATGTGAAAGGGGTTTGGCTTGGTTACGGTATGTTCCCTATGATTTCTGGAAAGCTACAGATTCAAAGGACAGACCATTCATTAAATGCATGGGTTTGTTTTTATTCTTTTGTGGATGGAGTACTAATAAAGTATTGCACTGGGCCACCACTAGACACCAGGGGGAGAAATCAGAACGTTGAAAGGTTTTCATCAGCTTTATTGTCATTCCTTGGGAGAAGAAAAATGAGATTTACTTAATCGCAGAAGTATGACAAATTTCTTTCTTCAAATCTCAAAATGTTTTTCAGTGAAGATTTTCAATTGAGAGAGATTATTATTGGCGGAGTGGGTGGTGGGGGGGAATCCCTGAAAACATCCGTGTTTGAAAATCCCTCACCAAGAGGATTACTGCTAGCTTTATTGCCATGTCACAAAGCCAGGTGCTTTGTGTTTAAAACAAAGTTAATACAGTCTATCAGACCAGGAGCCAGTGGTCAGATAGTGCTCCTTGCCTTCTCTCTACTATGCAACCTTGAATTTGTCATTTCATTTCTTTATGCCTTGGTTTCCCCGTTTGCAAAAGAAGGGCTTTGGGCTAGATTATCTTTAAGACCCCAACAGCTCGAATAAATCTTAATATTAAATTTGTTCCTGCCTGCCAGCCAGATATCACTCTAAGCAAACATATTTGCTCCACTAAATGGCTGTGTTTTTCCTTACCCATAATTGAAGATATTTTATACCTGAAGTTACAATTTCATCACTTACCTACCCCATATCATTTAAGGTCTCCTCCTTCTGCTTTGAAGTTCAAAGAAAGAGAGGACTCTGTATCATGAGAATGGCCCCTTTGAAATTCTCCCTTTCGCAGCTGCAAGCTTGGCAGATCCTGCACTGTACGAAGGCGAGGAGGCTATTGTGATGCAGATGTGCTCCAAAGTGCATCTGCAGCAAGAACATTTCCATGGGTCTTTACTGTATTTCTTCTATTATTCATAGAACACAATGTAAATGAAGCCATAAATTTTACCCCCCACACTAGATGGAGAAAGAAGATAATGGAAATTGTGAATTATGAATGAATCACTGTTATTGTAATTCCTTAAGGATTCTGATCGAGATGATTAAATTCATGCAAAGACACAGATTCTAAACTTTTATGCCTGAGTCCCTAGTAATGCCTCTTGGAATTTCACAAGGAGTGGAATAGAGATGATCTTGGTTTTGCATTTACCTGCCAAATTATCTCATAGATAATCTACCTAGGCTTGTACAGATCACCTTATTAAAGATAAAGAATTCATTCCGGGGGGAGGAGAGGATGTTGCAAAATACATGTGTCTTCCAACTACTCAGACATATTGCTTAGGATCCTAAACACAAAACATTCAAAACCTCTAACCCTGAGTCCTTGGAATGTGTTATTTTAGAGAAGTGGAGGGAGAAAGAGCAAAATACGTAGAAATCAATATCTTTCCTACAAAGATAACCCTGGCCAGGTGTGGTGGCTCATGTCTGTAATCTCAGCACTTTGGGAGGCCAAGACAGGTGGATCACTTGAGGTCAGGAGTCTGAGACCAGCCTGGCCAATATGGTGGAACCCTGTCCCTACTAAAAACACAAAAATTAGCTGGGTGTGGTGGCACACTCCTGTAGTTTCAGCTACTCAGGAAGCTGAGACACGAGAATTGCTTAAACCCAGAAGCTGAAAGTTGCAGTGAGCCAAGATCACAAAATTGCACTCCAGCCTGGATGACAGGAGCGAAACTTAGTCTAAAAATAAATATAAAAAAAGCTTCCATGAACATTCTTATACAAATCTTTTTTGTGGACGTATCTTTTCCACATGTATTTTCTTTTCCCTCAGGTAAATACCTAGAGGTGAAACCGTTGAGGCAGAGGTTGCAGTGAGCTGAGATGGTGCCACTGCACTCCAGCCTGGGAGACAGAGAGAGATTCTGTCTCAAATAAAATTAAAATTAAATTAAATTAAAAACACAGATTTTTCTTTCCTTCTAAGTAACAAAAATTCTGGAGAACAATAATCCTCTCAACCATGGTACTCAATTCTTCTTAATAATGGCAGTAGACCACAAGATTCAGAAGCCATTCTGGTTCTGATGGTGACAGAAAGTGATCAGAAATATTTTGCTGATATGAGACAAAGTCTCCGGAAAATTTCAACCTTAATCCACTTTTGCCCTGTGCCAGGCTTTTAGAAGGTGGCAAGACCCCAAGATGAGATTTGAGATGATATTTAACAGTTCAAGTGTCATTCCAGAAAGAATTCTCTTTTGTAGAACTCCAAAATAGATCTTTGACATTTTTATACACCCGAACATGCACGGATTGATAAAGATATAGGCACATGTGGACTTCTGTTCAGTAGCTGCTCTCTACTCTCAAACACAAAATAATTTAGAATTTAGAATGTTTCAGGGTATGAAAGGTAGGAGTGGAGATTTTTTCCTAAATGATATTAAATATTCACCAAAATGTAGTAGATGCAAGATGAGCTAGGAGTTCTTGAGCAGCCAAAATTCCTTCCCTGAACCTCAACGTCCTTGTCTGCAAAATGAAAAATTCAGACTAGAGGGTCTCTAAGGTAATTTCCAGCTGTAACCTTCCCAATTCTTGAGAAGAAAGCAAACAGTGATGCAAATGTTCTTCCTTTACTATAGATTGGGCCTGGGCTATGAGGAGTTTCAGAGGGTAGGACCCCGTCCTTGGTCCTGCGGGCTCATGAGTGTCTTCGCGACTTGATGGGGGTTTTCTACATAGGGTAAAGTTTGGGGGCCCAGCCACATCACTGTAGCTGTTGGCCAGTTGCCAGAGGTAAGGGCGGTTAATGGTCTAAAGATGATCGTTTCTCAGCCCCTCCAAGCTGCAGCCATGCTCACTGGATTGGGTGCTCAAATGGAGGCCAGACAGCATCTTAGAGAAACTCCTGTCTGATCCATCCAAACAGAACCTCCAATCTGCTTGCTTCAGCACAGGTCCCATCCGTCTCTCTTTCCTTCCTCATGGGCCCTCCTGACAACTCCAAGATATTAGTCACCATCCAACCAAGGAAACAGAACTTAGGCCAACTTGAGGGCATTGAATGGGGAAAATGAGTAACAGAGGTGTCAGAAAAGCTGAAAAAACATCAGGGGACATTGAGGCAACCTGGAGAGTTGCAGGAACAGCGGGATGGAGGAGGTGTTCCCAGAGCCCAGACACTCCCTACAGATAGGAGCCAGAGTGGGGTAGCTGCCCGCTGGGAGCTGGAGCCATGGTAACGCAGCTGCTGTTGGAGATGCCACCAGAAGCAGAGAAACAGGAAGAAATGCCCTAACTCTTACTTCGTTGAGCAGTGGCTTGTTGTTCTCCTTGAAGAGGTCCTTTACGTTCCTTGTTAGCTGTATTCCTAGGTATTTTATTCTCTTTGTGGCAATTGTGAATGGCAGTTCATTCTTGATTTGGTTCTCTTTAAGTCTGTTATTGGTGTATAGGAATGCACGTGATTTTTCCACATTGATTTTGTATCCTGAAACTGCTGAAGTTGCTTATCAGTTTCAGGAGATTTTGCGCTGAGACAATGGGGTCTTCTAGATCTACAATCATGTCGTCTGCAAATGGAGACAATTTGACTTCCTCCTTTCCTATTTGAATACCCTTTATTTCTTTTTCTTGCCTGATTGCTCTGGCTAGAAACAGAGATATAGACCAATGGAACAGAACAGAGGCCTCAGAGGCAACACAACACATCTACAGCCATCTGATCTTTGACAAACCAGACAAAAACAAGCAATGGGGAAAGGATTCCCTGTTTAATAAACGGTGTTGGGAAAACTGGCCAGCCATGTGCAGAAAGCAGAAATTGGACCCCTTCCTGACACCTTACACAAAAATTAACTCCAGATGGATTAAAGACTTAAACATAAGACCTAACACCATAAAAACCCTAGAAGAAAATCTAGGCAAAACCATTCAGGACATAGGTGTAGGCAAGGACTTCATGACCAAAACACCAAAAGCATTGACAACAAAAGCCAAAATAGAAAAATGGGACCTAATTAAACTCCACAGCTTCTGCACGGCAAAAGAAACAGTCATTAGAGTGAATCGGCAACCAACAGAATGGGAAAAAAATTTTGCAGTTTACCTGACAAAGGGCTGATATCCAGAATTTACAAAGAACTAAAACAGTTTTACAATAAAAAAAAAAAAAAACAAACAAGTCCATTCAAAAGTGGGCGAAGGATATGAACAGATACTTTACAAAAGAAGACATACATGAGGCCAACAAACATATGAAAAAATGCTCATCATCACTGGTCATCAGAGAAATGCAAATCAAAACTACATTGAGATACCATCTCACGCCAGTTAGAATGGCAATCATTAAAAAATCTAGAGACAACAGATGCTGGAGAGGATGTGGAGAAATAGGAACACTTTTACACTGTTGGTGGGAGTATAGATTAGTTCAACCATTGTGGAAGACAGTGTGGCGATTCCTCGAGGAACTAGAAATAGAAATTCCATTTGACCCAGCAATCCCACTACTGGGTATACATCCAAAGGATTATAAATCGTTCTACTATAAGGACACGTGCATACGAATGTTCATTGCAGCACTGTTTACAATAGCAAAGACCTGGAAGCAACCCAGATGGTCATCTATGATAGACTGGACAGGGAAAATGTGGCACATATATACCATGCAATATTATGCAGCCATCAAAAATGATGAGTTTGTGTCCTTTGTGGGGACATGGATGAACCTGGAAACCATCATTCTCAGCAAACTGACAGAAGAGCAGAAGATCAAACACCACATGTTCTCACTCATAGGCGGGTGTTGAACAATGAGAACACATGGACACAGGGAGGGAAGCACTACACACTGGGGTCTGTTGGGGGGAAATAGGGGAGAGACGGTGGTGGGTGGGGAGCTGGGGAGAGATAGCAAGGGGAGAGATGCCAGATGTAGGTGATGGGGAGGAAGGCAGCAAATCACACTGCCACGTGTGTACCTATGCAACAATCTTGCATGTTCTTCACATGTACCCCAAAACCTAAAGTGCAATAAAATAAATAAATGAATTTAAAAAAAAGAAAAAAAATTGTATCTAAAAAAAAAAAAGAAATGCCCTAACTCTCTCCTCTCACTCCCAGACAGAACGTTTATGCCTCGCCTTGGGCAAACCTGCCCAAAAACGACAGCCTGGGGAATGGGATGGAGTCTGCAGGCATCAACCCCAAGACAGAAACCAGAGCAGCAGAAGGGTGAAAAACGAGCCTCACAGCCAACAGGCAGTGACCCCATACCGGGAAATCTCTTCCAGCACGAGGAGCCACAGTGTTTCCCTCGTAGGCAACTCCAGTCCTTCTGTTCCTCCCAGACCTACGCTACTGGAACCCAAAACGAAGAAGAGACGGCGGAGGAGGCAAAATTTTCCCTCTGCCTTCTGAGCTTTAGATCATTGAGTCTATGAAAGAAATTATTAGTATCCAGAATTACAGGAGAAAAAGTGTACAAATTTAAGAGAATACCCAAACCCCGGTGAGATTTAGATGCTTGTACATGCTCTTCACAGGGGAGATGGAACAGGGGATGCAGGCAGCTTAGGAAAGAGTAAGCGATTTGGGGAAAAGACAATTAAGACTTCAGAAGAATAGAGGACAGGACAGGCGCAGTGGCACATGCCTGTAATCTTGGCACTTTGGGAAGCAGCAGTGGGCAGATCACTTGAAGTCAGGAGTTTGAGACCAGCCTGGCCAACATGGTAAAACCCCGTGTCTACTAAAAATACAAAAAATTAGTTGGTTTGGTGTCTCATGCCTGTAATCCCAGCTACCTGGGAGGCTGAGGCAGGAAAATTGCTTGAACTCGGGAGATAGAGGTTCTGAGATTGCACTACTGTCTTCCAGTCTGGGCGACAGAGTGAGACTCCATCTCAAAAACAAAAGAATAGGTGACAGCCTGTGGCAAAGGCTGTCTGGCCGTGCTGTCGACCCCCAGTCTTCTCTCCTGTGATACAATCCAATCTTCCCTGCTTTGTGAGATTCCTAAGGAGAGGATTCATGACTATTGAGTTTCTTTTGGAGGACTATCATTAGGTAAATAAGGGAGGTTTCAAGAAAGCTTCTGCCTATCATCACTTTTCCCCATGTGTAATTACTTAGTTACTTCAAAGTAATTAACACACCATAACATCATATTTTGGGGTGGCATTTCCTGAACTCCTTCAAAACTCGTGTCTCTGAATCTCTGTGAAGGCAGTTAAGATGGAGGCTCAGGCTGCATGAATGGAGAAGCACCAAGAGCTATAGAGAAACACAGAGACTAAAACCACATGATTAATATTTTTGAAATGTGACACCACGGCATGCTCTTGTCCACACTCACTGTGTATTTGCTGGTCTCAGGGTCCTGTTTCCTGCTACAAAAGCCTCCTAACCATACTTCCCATCACTGACTCCCTGCATTAAAATTAACTTTTTACATGTGGAAAAGCCCCATCAACTTTACCCACATAATGGTTATATTTAATAAATGTCAAAGTAGGCAAGTCAGTTATTTCTTATCAGAGAGATGACATCACTGACATAGCCCATATTAATTCTTCATATGTTCCAATTTGATAACACCAGGAGACAAATACCTGTGACTTATTCCTCAAAAGGTAGAAGTCCTTTCCCATCCTCATTTCTTTTTCCCTTTTTTCTTTTTTTTTAGTCTCACTCTGTCGCCCAGGCCATAGTGCAGTGGTGTGATCTTGGCTCACTACACACAACCTCTGCTTCCTGGGTTCAAGTAATTCTCCTGCCTCAGCCTCCCAAGTAGCTGGAATTACAGGCACATCCCAGCACACCCAGATAATTTTTGCAGTTTTCGTAAAGACAAGGTTTCACCATGTTGGCCAGGCTGACCTCGAACTCCTTACCTCAAGCCATCCATCTGCCTCAGCCTCCCAAGGTGCTGAGATTACAGGCGTCAGTCTGTAATTAAGGTGTTGGGTCACAGTTCTATAATGCCCACTGCTTCTCCCTTTGCAATGTGATTCACACTTGTACTTACCCCTACAAAAGCTATCTTTCCCTGTACTGTTAAGCTTTAATGTGTTAGGGACTGTGTCAGTGTAATTCACCAACATATTTCTAGTTCCATAGTGCCTGCCATTTAGCAGGTACTTCATAAATATTTGTGGAATGAATGAATGGATGAACAAAGCCAAATTATAGGACTGCCTTCAAACATGCTGGAGACATTTTCTTCTTTGGAAAGATGGCCCTTCACCTAGACAAAGAAGGAAGTGCCAAAGATATCATGAGTCCCAAAATTATCTACCTGCTGACCTGCTATGGTGATGAAATTCTTTGCACAGATTCACCTCTTAGGATCCACATGCATAGTCCCCAAGAAACACCTATTAAGTAGAAATAGTTAGAATAGTTAAATTGTTAGTTAAGTGGCATATTTAGGCCATATCAGAAAAGAAAGTAGTTGACAAGGATGAAATGAACATTCTGAGGCCACTGGAGCTATGGGATTTAGGCTTGGGAATTGCTGCTTCAATTAAAATAATTCCTTCCAAGTACAATTTGTAAATGTAATTTTTATGTCTGACTCTCCTCAAAAGTCTTCCACCTTTTTATGAAATTTCCATAATTACTTTTTGAGAGGAAAGTTTCCTTTTCCAAAAACTGGGAGTTTCTGAAATACCAATGATTTCTTCCTCAGTTCCATGGTTCTTAAAGTAAGAGAAAGTAAATGTTTTGTTTATACAGAAGGCTTAAATCAATGAATGGGTACATAGGTGTTTACAAACCACCTAAAGTATTAAAACATGAGTAGGAAGAACAAGGAATTCAAGGAAGTGGTTCCCAAGTGTGACAGCTCCTCAAAACCATCTCAGATTGTTTGACCGCATATTTCCAAGTCTCTGCCTAGAGATTCCGATTTGATAGGCTGGGACTGTAGACCATGACAGTGCATCAAAAAGCTCCCTGGTGATGCCAGTGAGCAGACATTTGGAGCCCCTCTAAGCTCTCTTCTGATTTTAATGTTCTAAGAGCCCCAGTCTTTTCATAGCAACGAACACTTCCTCCAGACACTCCTACTTTGTAAAGGGACCTTGGAAAGGCAAAGGTTATCCCCGTACAGGGCTCTGCTTAGAGGCTCTCATCAGTAATAACAACAGCCACTGTTCACAGAGTGTTTTCCACACACACAGTCCTGTTCCCAGCATGCACACACACGTGACTTTAGGAGCAGACAAGGGGACAAAAGACCTTCACAGACCAGTGACTGGCAACCATGTTCTCTGATGACCTAAACCCTAGAGCAACCTGTCCTATCACTCACGGTGGTTCTTGATGCAACTGAACTGATAGATGCACACCCCATTGGGGCTTGGTGCTATATCAGGACTGAGAAGGTACACAATGGAATATTCCCCAAAGGAATCTGACGAAACCATTTTAATGTAATATTTGGTGTTTTTCTCTCTGTACTCTGGAGACCATCAGAAGAATGAGGAGAATGTATTCTTTGCAGTCCCCCTATTCCCTCTCTTTCTCTTTAAATATCCTCTATAGCTGTTGTCCCCGGCCCTTAATGTTGACTCAGTAGAATTGCATGGTGGGAGAGTCAAGAAAGAATTCATCACTTGGCAACATTTTTCTACACAAACTCAGGCCAAGTCTCTAAAAACTCAATATTTGAAAGAGTCCATTTCATTTGAGGATGTGTGACCTCTTCTGCTTTCCAAAATCTTCTTGCTGCGAGGTCCTCCTTTTTAGGCAGGGGTCCTGTTACTTGGTACACAAGGGGTTAATTTGCCCAACTGCCCACAGACTCTATGGGTTATTTCATATTTATTTCAATTATATAAGTATACTGGGCCAGTGTATTTATTTTAAATCACATTATCTACAGCTTCCCAAGCATGTGTCAACAAAAAGAACGGTTTCAATTTAGTAGACTTTGCAATGGTGTGCAATTTATCCTCACTTCAATTATATCCTCTACAGTAAGTCATGGGCAGCTTCAGGATTATTCAGGGCAAGGTAATGCTAACTGAATGCATTGATTTTTCCCTCCCCTTCAAGAACAGTTCACTGAAGGATGCACTGGAGTCTCCTTTCAGGAAACACAAAAATACATTTCTCAGCTATAACTTCTGAGAAATCTCAATCTTAGGGATTGAGAATGAAGCTGCTGGAGAAATCTTTGACTTTTAAAGGAAAATATGCAAAGCTGGCTGCAATGGAGTAACCATAGCAGGAATCGTGTTTCTTGGCTTGAAATGATAGGAGATGGATGGAACAAAGAAGGAAGAGAATTCACATACTCTACTTGTGAATAAGTACTTACTGGGCGCCTACTGTGTGCCAAACCCTAGGCTGGGAGCTGTGAATACAGTGGTGAACAATAAAGACCAGAGCTAGCTTCACGGGTGGATGACCTATTTAATTGCCTAAGACCACAAGCTTAGGAGGGTGTCATGCTTTGTTTACTGTTTACTGTCACTAGTTTAAATTTTTTAATAATTTCAAATAAAAGGCTCCAATTTTTATTTTGCACTGTGCCTTGCAAAATATGTCATGGGTCTTGATAAATGCATAGTCATTTCTGCTCTCATGGAGTTGATAATATAATTGGGGAGACAGACAAGGGCTAATTACCTAAGCTACTAATTTCAATTGTGATGAGGGCTTTTAGGGGTCCGCTACAGGGTATTGGGAGGGTATGAAACACAGGGACCTACCCTGTTCTGGAGTAATTGAAGCCACCCAGAAGAAGAGCCATTTAAATAGATATCAGAAATATGTCAAATTCCCTAGGAGATCATTCCAGGAAGAAGAAACAGCATGTGCAAAGACCCCCAGGGAGGAACTTGGCCTGTTAGAATCAGAGAGGAGGCAAGTATGGGTAGAGCACAGTGACCAAAGATTCACATAAATCACAGTGACCAAGGAGGACAGCCTTCTCTGGCAAGAACACCAAGGTCTGGATTTACTGTGGTCACATTTGTATATTAATAGATCTTCTCAGTTGGCAGCCTGAAGTGACCCATAGACTCCCTTCGTTGGTGTTCAATTATTGCTGTGTGATCCACAAGTTAATCTAGCCTCCCTTAATACTGCAGTTCTCTGGAAGGGGGAGGAGCCTCTCAAAATATTATTCATTCTAAATTACTTAAATTTAAATGATATACAAATAATAATTATTGAACATTTATTCACGAATCCAGAATGAAGATGTCATCCACAAACTTCCCACAGCCATGATGGTATTTACGTACATAGTTTGACTATATTTGTAAATTCATTATGCCACTGGCTGTTAAGTAAAGCTTTTCATTTTTGTTTTTTGTTTGTCTTTTACCTACCTCTTTGGCACTTAAAAGAAGAAGTTCCCTAAACCTTGGCTTTTTAGAATTTGGCAAATGTCCCTCTGCAGACTCATACAGGTTGTGATTTTATAGTTTGTTACACTTTCATCTACCCTCCTTTAGATCTGTAGAGAAGTACTGTATTAAAGTCTCTTTACAAGTGAGTGGGGAACACCACATTATTTGTGATGGGAAAAAAATGGAAATCCATTGTACATTACAAAGTTTACTTGGTTGAAACATTTGTAATTTGAAGTCTTGGGGAATAGTGAAACTGGAAGTGCTAAGGGAAAAAGAACTTCCAGCGATGAGAACTTAAATAGCCCCATAAATCACATTTTAAAAGACAGTCCATATGTTTACTGAATTGATTTCTCTGGACAAACAGAAGACAAATGTAAAATAAAAGAATAGAAAACTCTACAAATGACCCTCACCTAGTGCTGTTTTTATAGTGGTCTCCTATTGACACCTGACTTTATGGCCCATTTAAAAATTTCAGGCAGAGTTGACTGGCAATCATCAGCATAGGAAATAACTTTGGGCTCGGTGATGGTAACAGGGTATTTTTTAAAACGTTTTCTCTCTTTTAATCTATTAAAGTCAGTTACATGTGTGGATTTTATGATATTAAATCATTTTTTTATTTCTGTGATTAATCTAGTGTGCTTGTGGTTGTGATTTTTTGGGGTACTATTTTAACCATAATTAATTGTAAAATCCAGTGGCATTCACTACATTCACAATATTGTGAAACCATTTTCAGAATTTTTTCATCCTCCTAAACAGAAGATCTGTGCTCATTAAACAATAACTCCACATGTATCCGCCCCCAGATGCAGAATGGGGAGTCATTATTATTTGCCAATCTCCTCCTGTCCCTAGGAATTTGCCTGTTCTAAGTACCTGATGATTGTATGAGTGGACTACTACAATATTTGTGTCTGGCTTATTTCACTTAGCATAGGTTTTCAAAGTTCATCCATATTGTAAAATGTATTAGAACATGTTACAGTCTTTCTTTAAAGCTGAATAATATTCCTTGGCCTATACATGCCACCCTGTCTTTATCCCATTTATCTGCTAATGAACATGCAGGTTGTTTCTGCTGTTTGGCTGTTGTGAAGAATGCTTATAGCAGGACTTCTGTCTGGAAAAGAAGTGGGTATGCTTACCCTTCTGTGTCTCTCTGCTTACTTTGTGGTTCCTTTCTTGTTGAGAGGAGTGGTTGGGATTTGAATCTTGTTCTTGTGTCTAGCACCTCTGTATAAATGGGAATCGCCTGTCCTTTGTTATGGTAGATGGGCCAGCACAGTGGCTAAACCTATGGCTTTAGAATCAGACAGCTGTGAGTTCAAACCCTGCTTATAACACTCACAAGATAGGGGACTTGGGCAAGCTTCTCAACCTCTCTAAGCCTGGGTTGGTCCCTTTGTGGAAGGGAGGTTATTAGACTTACCTAGAAGGCTTACTGCAAGAATTAAGGCAGTGTTGAGAAAACCCTTTAAGTAAATAGTGTTTGGAAAGCCCTTAGCTCAGCAGACCTGGCCATTGCAAAAGGAAAATGGGCATGAAGTGAAGGTGAATAAGGACAAAATGTAACCTGAAGAACATTCTAGAACCATGAGGAGGAACTAGAACTGGGGTCTGACTCTCACCACATCCAAACCTCCAGCATTATTGGTACAGGCAACCTGCAGAAGAGCTGGTGCCCTTCACCCTGGGCCACACACAGGCCTGATCCAATATTCTGAAAATCTGAGGGAGGACCTCATGGGGACAGGAGGCATTGTGGCCCTGCTGCTGGTCCACCCCAGCAATGGAAGCCAGCAGGCAGAGGCATCCAGTGTGAGCAGATGCTACAACTATAAAACAAAATTATCCTAATAACCACTGTCCTTATTACATAGAAAGAATTGTATGACAAAATGCTTTCCCTTTCCTTCCACTTGGGACGTTGGCCACAAATATGGTTGCAGACATTTTGATACAATCAAACCCAGGTACTGAGGACACATATATGAAAGAGGGGAGAGTATTTGCCCCAAAAAAAAAAATTGAATCTACAAAGAAAGACAATATTTGTCCAGGGAAAGACAACATTAAAGATTTTTTGCTGGTTACAATTTTTAACTTGTAGGATATGTGACATGAAGTTACACTGATTTATGAAAGAGCTGGCCCCATCACAATGGCCTGCCTCTGTTGGCTTACTTTCTAGATGTGTGTGTGGGTATGAGGATAAAGAGGGTGAAGAGGAGAAACCATAAATTCAAAGTGAAAAGCAAAGTAAAGTGAAATGGAATGTATTAGTTCGTTTTCACAAAACTGATAAAGGCATACCCTAGACTGGGTAATTTATAAAGAAAAAGGTTTAATGGACTCACAGTTCCACATGGCTGGAGAGGCCTCATAATCAAGGCAGTGGGCAAGGAAGAACAAATCACATCTTACATGGCGACAGGGAAGAGAGAATGAGAACCAAGCAAAAGGGGTTCTCATTAAACCATCAGCTCTTGTGAGACTTACTCACTACCACGAGAACAGTATGGAGGAAATCACCCTCATTATTCAGTTATCTCCACCGGGTCCCTCCCACAACACATGGGAATTATGGGAGCTACAATTCAAGATGAGATTTGGGTGAGTATATAGTCAAACCATATCATAAAGTTAGGCTATAGACAGCCAGTGGGGGCTAAACAGCCTCCATCCACTGGGATGGCCACACAAAAAAGTAACTGTGGCCTGGATGAAGAAGATCCTGCCATAGCCCCTAGAGAAAGGAAGTTCCCTGCAGAGGGAAGAGGAAACACAAAGGCCCCAATCAGAAAACCAGCTTGGCTCATTGCAAGTGTGACTGCATCTTCACAATTAAGGGAGACTGTAGTGTAAAGTGTGGCTGGAGAAGTAGGTGGCTGCCAGATGGCAAAGTACCTTACTGCCTGGCTTCATATTCCATAAGGAGCTAAGGTTTTACTCCCATTGTTACAGGCTGACACAATGTTACCCACAATACAGATGGATTCAGTCACTCAGCAGGTGACAGTCCAATGACTGCCACCAAGAAGGCTTTAACAAGGAGATTTTATCACTTGGAACAAGTAAAGAAAATACTGGGGATGGTTCCCAAAGCAGGGCCCATCTGAACCCAGGTGAAAACTAGGCTTCTATTGTGCTGGTGAGCTGAGCCATCCAATGTAGAGGTGGAGTAAAGTCAGTGAGGGCATAGTCGGCACTCATGCTTCTACACGTCGCATGTATAGAAAATGGAGAACAAGCTGCTCCCTTTGCAGGGATTTTAGTATGGCAATGCAGGGAGGCTGCCAAAGTTTATCTCCAACTCGGTCATCTCTGAATCCAATCGGTTTTTGTTTTGCCTTGTCAGGGCTTCTTCCTGGAACTTTTTGAAACAAGAAAAATATTCAAGGTGCAACAGTTACAAGTGGGTGCTTCTCCACAGTGTTTACACAAAAACCTGGGGACCCTGGGTGACAACAGGAAAACGTTTAAGTATTAATTCAAACTAATAAACATCTTTTAAAAGAGCACCGCTAGAAACCATGTAGAACATGGGCACAGAGTAGGGATTGGAGTGGGGCAAGAAGACCAGTTACAGATGGGGAAATTGAAGAGTAAGGTTATAAAAGGAACTTGTTCAAGGTCAGGCATCAAGAGAGTGGTACCACTGAATGAAACTACTGCCCTCCTTTCCCATCCCTTCTTGCTCTAGCTGGAGAGATAGCCCGCACCCATGGCAAATAGGAGCACCCATGGCCAACCGGAGCCTGCACCCATGTCAACTACACAGCCCTCCTGGGTGCCATATAGCCTCTGGGCTGCCAACAAACATTCATGGTTGAATTTTTAAATATTCCCTAAACGTGCTTAAAAAAAAAAAATGAAAGAAAGAAAGAAAGAAAAAAGACTTATTTTATTCACAGTCACTTTACAGCTGGTGGCTGCTAATTGTCATCTGTTAGGTTGGGCATCAGAATGTGGCATCAGAAAGTCTGTCCATCTGTCCTGGACTCTGTCAGGCTTCCTTATGTCTCCCATCCACAACCTGCCTCCTTAAACTCCCTGCAGAGCCGGCCCAGTGTCTCTTGGCTCTCCAGCCAGGCCTCTCAGGGAGGAGAAGACAAATTCCTATTCATGAGGTTTCATTGGCTGGAGAAATGGAAACAGCCGCATGAATTCAAAATTCAAGAGTCTGAAGAAATGAGTCCCAATATGGGTCTGTCACTCACCGGCTACGTCAGCCCAACAACTCAAATCACTTTTGTACAGAGGTTGTTAGAAAAAAACTAATTACATGAATAAAGAAGGAAATAGACACACAAACACTCATCCTTCCTGAGCCTTGTCTTCACCTGGAAAATAGGAATATGAAATATAACTGGGGGAAGATCAAGAAAGATAAACAGCAAGATGTTCACAACTTCTACATCTACATGATGAGGGTTTTTTTTCCTTTTTTTTTTTTTTATACAGTTTGGTTCTATAGGAAAAGTGTATCATTTTTGCAATAAGAAATAAAACAATAAAAGCTATTTCTTTTTTTGAGATGAAATCTCTCTCCATCACACAGTGTGTAGCACAGTGAAGCAATCTTACCTCACTACAACCTCCATCTCCTGGGTTCAAGCAATTCTTGTGTCTCAGCCTTCCAAGTAGCTGGGACTACATGCACGTGACACCATGCCCAGCTACTTATTGTATTTTTTGTAGAGACAGGGTTTCACTATGTTACCCAAGCTGGTCTCGAACTCCTGGCTTCAAGTGATCCTCCCACCTCAGCCTCCCAAAGTGCTGGGATTACAGATGTAAGCCACCATGCCAGGCCAATAAAAGTTATTTTTAAATGAAGAGAATAAGGACTGCCTTGCCAGCCTCAAAGGGATGTAGTAACAAAAAAAAAAATGACATCTATGATCATGTTTTATAAACAGTAAAGCCCAGAAAAATGTAAAGAATTATCACTGCCCTTGTCAAGCGGCATAAGTCTCTTAGCTGCTATGCGTAAACTTCATCACACACATTCTTTTCCCTTTCCATCTCTCTTTCTTCTCTTCTTCCTTTCTTCCTCCATGTTCTTCCTTCCTTTCTCTTTGCCAAGTACTTGGCCAAGGAAAACAGAGTATCCCAGGGTCCTGCTCAGACCTGCTGAGATTCAAAACTGAAAGATTTCCAGGTATAGGAAGCTCCCAGTTAAAATCTTACACAGTGGCTGCTGTCTCTGTCTCCTTCAGCCTGCCTCCACCCCTCACGTCTGAGAATCCAGCATCAGGACGTTTGTGAACCTAAAATCTGCCCTGGTTTTTGTTGTTGTTGCTGTTGTGTTTTTTGTGGGTTTTTTGTTTGTTTGTTTTTTGAGACAGAGTTTTGCTTTTGCCACCTAGGCTGGAGTGCAGTGGCGCGATCTCGGCTCACTGCAACCTCCACCTCCTGGGTTCAAGCAATTCTCATACCTCAGGCACCTGTCACCACACTCAGCTAATTTTTGTATTTTTAGTAGAGATGAGGTTTCACCATGTTGGCCAGGCTCGTCTCAAACTCCTGAGCTCCAGTGATCCACCTGCCTCAGCCTCCCAAATTGCTGGGATTACAGGAGTAAGCCACTCTGCCCAGCCACCCCAGTTTCTTAAAACCAAGAAAGTTCCACCCCAAATATGCCATTGCATGGCACTCCCAATTGCTTCTTTCATTCATGGATTCATCTGGTATGTTTCAAGGGTCTCCTCTATCCCAAGCACTACGCTGGGTGCTAGAGAAGCCATAACAAAAGGGTCTCCTGTCCTCATGGGGCTTGTTCTGGCAGGGGAGAACAATTTTAATCAGTTACATGATTATTTAAGTTCACTTGGGGAAAAAATAATACAAAAATTAAGTAAGGGGTGCTTAATTAAGTCAGGGGACTCCAACCTAATCTGGGTTTTGAAGGCTTCCTCAAAAACAATGACATTTAAACTGAGAAATGAAGGATGGTAGGAATTGACAGGTCAGGGGAAAGGGAGGGAAGAGTGTTCCAGGAAGAGGAAATAGCCCATGATGCATTTTTAAAAATGAAACTTGTGTAGCAGATGAAGGAAGTGGCAAGCTAATTGAGAGGGCTTTGAGGCTAGACAGATTGGCAGAGCCAAAACCTGCAGATCTTATAAGCCATGCAAGGGTCTTGGTCTTAATCCAACCACAGTGGGAAGTCAGGGAAGGGTTTTAAGTAGGAAAATGACATTTCAGGTTTTTGGTGTGTAGGGAGGTATGTGTGTTTGTAACATAGCTCTGGCCTTTGTATCAGGAAAGGATCTGAAAGCTGGCATATAGCAAACTGCCAGTTATCCCCAAATCTTTCTTCTCTTTTTCTTGGGCACATGTTCACCCAGCTAAACCTCCATTTCTCATCGTCCCTTGTAGCCAGGTGTGGAATGAAATAAAGTCTTGCCATAGCATGTGAGCGTAAGCAGGGTGAACGACATCCACTTCATGTTTAAAAGGGGAGTGATTGCCCGGGGGTTCCTCTGGCCTTTTCTGTGGCTGGAAGGTGGATGTAGCAGTGACCTGGAATCAACCAAGATGACAAGGACTACACCATGGGAAACAGCAGAGCAACAAGGTAGAAGACATCAGGGCCCAAGCCATCATGGCACAGACCTGCTCACCCACCCTGTACTGTTGCGTGAGAGAGAAATACATTTAGAGTTTGTTTGAACAACTATATTTTGGGGTCTCTGTTACAGCAGCTGAGTGTTTATTCCAACTTATATAGGGAATATTCTGTAAAATTATTTGGTTGTAAGCAACAGAAACCCACTCAGGTTAAATTAAGCAGAAAAAAAAAAGGAAAAGGGAGATTATGAGCTAGAGCTCAGAATCAAAGAAAACCTAAAGAACCTGGCCTAGAGACAAAAAAAAATTATAATAATATCTTCCGACACTGTCAACAGGATCAATAACTCCAGTCATCCTCAGTCTTTATTATATTCTTCTCAAAATTCAAATTCCCAGGACAGAGAATCCAAATGCCTAGCGCAGGTCACATGCCCACTCCTGGTCTAGTTGAATGAGGCTGAGGGAATGCAGAACACCATGTGTGATACTAACACTGAGGTCATCTAATGGAATTGGGTGGTTCTCCCAAGGAAAATCATGGTGCTGCAACCAAGAAAATGGGAGTGGATATCTGCCCTGAGAGAGCAAGAGTGACTATGAAGCAACCTGTTAAGAGGCTACTGCAGAAGACCAGGCAAGCACAGATGCTGTCATGAATGATGATATCATTGTGATGATAGAAAGAAATAGACAAATGTGATATCTATTTAAAGAAACAGAATCAAAAGGACCTAATGTATATTTACTGTGTACTGAATATCTGTCTTATAACACAAGTAAATTTTGAACTATAAAACCCAAAACCAAGATCACATTTAATTGCATTTCCAGTTCCTGTAATAACAGAGTAGCTTATATTAAATTAACCTTCTGATATATACCACGTATAAATTTTGGTTGGGCAAGGTGGCTCAAGTCTAGAATCCCAGCACTTTGGAAGGCAACGGAAGAGGATCACTTGAGACCAGAGGTTCAAGACCAGCCTGGGCAACATAGCAAGACCCATCTCTACTGAATGAATGAATGAATGAATGAATGAATAAAAGAGTATTTCTCTGGTGGAGGCTTGAAATCAAGTCTGAAAAGTTCCCAAGTCCAAATCTGTCCAGATGACACTTGGACCATTTTCAGAAAAACATTTGTGGGATTTAGTCCTTTCTATATTAGATCCTGTTTCTTCCATGTGGACCTCTCCATTGACTGAAACTCCACATCTAAAATTACTGCTGATTATATGGCCTGCCAACTCTTTCCATCTCTTTCTTGTCATGATCTTTGGTGTGTCCCAAAACTCTTTCTTGGGGAGAAAAAAAACCGATTGATTCACTTGTCATTCAATCTTGAAAAATAAACAAGGATGAATCAGTTTCTGACTATAAGGCAAGATTAGAAGTATTCATGCTGAGTGCAGTCATACAAAATGCTTGTATTTTTGTACCTGGCACATGGCTAAAATTTTAGAATGAAAATAAGAAGTATTTCTATCTATATGTTTATGTATGTCTGCATGTATGATATATATGTGTGATATTTTTCTATCTCCTTATGATATTGCCAAAATTAAATGGTAATAAGCTTTATTTAATTAGTTTAAGGAAAAATAAGTGCTTATATAAAGGAACTGTTTTCTCAGAAAAATAAGAACTAGCCCAAATGCTTTTCAAGCGTGTGACTTGGGTAATCTTCAGTAAGTAAAAATATTGTTGGTCTGATTAAAACAGATGCAGAACCTTTTCTACCTAAGTTTATTGGTAAAATAAGCTCATGTGATCTCCATATTTTAAAATTTGTCAGCCAAAAAAAAGTAACATAATCACTAGTTGCTTATGTCTCATCTTTATGAGTAATCTAAGCACAATTGTTGAAAAGCAAGCTAGTTAAACAGATACAAGTAAGATATAATTTCCCTGTGAAACATGTCTCCCCTAGTCTCTTCAATAAATGGCGTTAGGAAAACTGGATATCGACATGTAAGAGAATAAAACTAGACCCCTATCTCTCGTCATATACAAACATCAAATCAAAATGGATTAAAGACTTAAATCTAAGACCTCAAACTATGAAACTACTACAAGAAAATATTAGAGAAACTCTCTAGGACATTGGATTGAGCAAAGATTTCTTGAATAATACCGTACAAGTTCAGGCAACCAAATAAAACGTGGACAAATGGGATCACATCAATTTAAAAAGCTTCTGCACAGCAAAGGAAACAACCAACAAGGTGAACAGACAACCCACAGAAGGGGAGAAAATATTTGCTAACTACCTATCTGACCAGACAGTAATAACCAGAGTATATAAAGAATTCAAACAACTTTATAGGAAAAAAAAACTAATAATCCAATCAAAAATGGGCAAAAGATCTCGATAGACATTTCTCAAAAAAAGACATGCAAATTGCAGAAAGGTATATGAAAAGGTGTTCCACATCATGGATCATCAGAGAAATGCAGATGAAAACTACAATGAGATGTCATTTTACCCCAGTTAAAGTGGCTTTTATGCAAAAGACAGGCAATAACAAATGCTGATGAGGATGCAGAGAAAAGGAAACCCTTGTACACTGTTGATGGGAATGTAAATTAGTGCAACCACTATGAAGAACATTTTGGGGGTTCCTCAGATTAGGCCACACACAGTGGCTCATGCCTATAATCTCAACACTTTGGGAGACCAAGGCCGGCAGATGGCTTGAGCTCAGGAGTTTGAGACCAGCCTAGGCAACATAGCAAAACCCTGTCTCTACAAAAACTTGCCAGGCATGGCGGTGCATGCCTGTAGTCTCAGCTACTCAGGAGAGAAGGGTGGGGGAGGATTGTTTGAGCCAAGGAGGTCAAGGCTGCAGTGAACTGAGATTCACACTACTACACTCCAGCCTGGGCAAGAGTGAGACTCTATCCCACAAAAAAAAAAAAAAAAAAAAGATAATTACCATATGATCCAGCAATCTCTTTACTAGGTATGTGCCCCCAAAAAAGGAAATCTGCATTCCTATGTTTATTGCAGCACTATTCACAATAGCCAAAATTTGGAAGCAACCTAAGTGTCCATCAACAGACAAATAGGTAAAGAAAATGTGGTACATATACACAATAAAGTACTATTCAGGCAGAAAGAAAGAATGAGATCCTGCCATTTGCATCAACACAGATGGAAGTAGAGGTCATTAAATGAAATAAGCCAGGCGCAGAAAGACAAACTTCACATGTTCTCACTTATTTGCAGAAGTTAAAATTAAAACAATTGAACTCATGAAAATAGAAAGTAGAACGATGGTTACCAGAGGCTGGGAAGGGTATTGGCTTGAGGACTGGGGGGATAGTTAGTGGTTACAAAAATATAGTTAGATGGAATGAATGAGATCTACAATTTGACAGCACAACAGGGTGACTACATACAGTCAACAATAATTTACCGTACATTTTAAAATAACTAAAAGAGTACAATTGGATTGTTTGTAACACAAAGGATAAATGCTTGATGGAATGGATACCCCATTTACCTTGATGTCATTGTTACACACTGTAGGGATGTTATCAAAATATCTCATGTACCCCATAAATATATATTACTGCTATGTAACCCAAAAAATTAAAAATAAAGATGTCATTCCCACATCAGATTTTTTAAGGGAAAAAACAATTTATTACAGAATTATCATTAAATAAGGACAAAAGTAGCCAGGAAAGCATATAAACCTATCAGAAGATTTTTAACATTTTTATAATCAGAAATGAAAATTTGAGGCTGGGGGAAATCTTTAGAAATACAATTTAATTATATGGCCTACCCAAGAAAACACACACACACACACACACACACACACACACACACACAATATACACCTCTACTGATAGAGATAAAATTTTTCCTCCTTTACAATTTCTTATGAAAAAGAGACCAAATACTTGGAATTGTTAGTAAACACGCTCTGTGCCACATTGACAAATTATACTATGGAAAAGCACACTCCTCTAGAAATTATTATTCATAGATTTGCCAATCTACAGATTCCTGGTGTGACAGAAAATTCACAATTGCTTGCTTCCTAGTGTTCACTGGAAATTAAGGTCGTTAAGGGTTATATATTCTAATTGATATATGTAACTAAAATAACTAGAAAGAATAAGGGGAATGATTCTGTGTGCAAACGTGCTTCTGATAAAGAAAAGCTACAAGGTATGAGAATGTTTTGCTTTGTTTCTTTTAAAGAAAAGAGAATAATTTTTGTCCTGAAGTAGAATAACGGGAAAGTCCAAAATAAAAAGGAAAAATACAGGTTTATGGTTGAATGAATAAGGCCACAGAGGATTGTGGAAGGTGAATTTTGTGAAAGGAATATTATGTGTGATAAGGTAGCTAAGATAAGTGAATAATTATTTATAAGTTTTTCTAAATATTGAGGATTAATATCAAAGGTACACTGATGCAAAACTAGAATTTGGTTCCTTGTATTAACACAAGAAGACTTTCTTATTGTTGCTCTTAATAGGAAATTCTGAGAGGTTTATCTTTACCTTTTAGGTAATTGGCCTAGGAAACAAAGATTCTGTATCTTACCAAGATTAATTTCCCCTGTTTTATGTTGTCTTTATTAGGTTTTTATTATTTAAGAAAACTGAGTCCTGTCTATTAAAAGAGTTATGGTGCCAGACACGGTGGCTCATGCCTGTAATCCCAGCACTTTGGTAGCCCAAGATGGGCAGAACACCAGGTCAGAAGATCAAGACCAGCCTGGCTAACACAGTGAAACCCTGTCTGTACAAAAATTACAAAAAATTGCCAGGTGTGGTGGCTTGTGCCTGTAGTCCCAGCTATTCAGGAGGCTGAGGCAGGAGAATTACTTGAAACCAGGAGGTTGCAGTGAGCCGAGATCACACCACAGCACTCCAGCCCGGGTGATAAAGCAAGACTTCATCTCAAAAAAGAAGGGTTAAGGTTTTTCTACAACTATAAGTTTCTGTATTTACCTTTAAAGTCCTTTAATCAACACTCTGATTAAATGAATGATTACTATTTCACAGTGACCTGCAATCCTATTTTGATCAAGTATTTTACACTCCTGGTATTTTTGACAAACTTCTCAAAATCAAATTCTAAATTATCTTTTTCTTGACCTCAAATTAGTTTTGAGAGTTTCCAGATGGGCATTAAAAGGATTATCTCTCCTTACAGAAAGAGACTTGTGAAACCAAATGGGCTTATTTGATGTATTAACTTATATTATCAAATAATAAGTCATGCTAAACCTTTTTGAGTTATATTGGTATAAATGTATTAATGTGTGTTCCAAAAATTGCATGAAATTTATATAAATCTAATAGTCCTGTTATAATGCTATCAGTCATAATTCTAGTTATTATCTTAAAATGTTGTACGCTACAGAAATAACCAAATCTCCTTATAAATTGTATCGTTATTATAATGAATTCTAATCAGATCTTCAGCCACGGCTTTTTTAAAATCTTATCATTCACAAAGAGTTCGTTGTTTTACTCTGATACTTTCCTAAAAGCTGTTGCAAGCAACTGTAAATCTAAAATGTTCTCATCTTCAGGGAGGTTCATGGAAAGGATTCTGACAAGTACAGGTTTCCAGTAACTTTAAAATAATACCATTAAACTGAGTAAGAATTGAGAACTCTAATGAATAAACTGATTGGATTCATAAATTGTTAACCCAACACGAAGCAGAACAAGAATTAATTGAATACCAAGGTTATGATTTGGCAGATTTTCATGCTAACTTAGTACTGAAATTATTAAAATATTCAATGTGAATGAGCTCCATAAGATTGATCCAAGTCACATTACCTATTATAACCTATTTAGTAAACAGTGTTATGCACTTGAATTAGAGAAACAAAACAGCTATTTAAGGGGATGTAAATCCAATATTAAGCACGGACTCATGGAGAAACTGGATGGCTGCCTTATCCTTTCTGGTTCATCATGGAGTAGATACAATGATACAGATGATGGAAAGAAATGGTGGAGTAATTGTTCTAAAATTGCTAAAGTGGTTTATAAACAATATTCAGTTTGTCAAACTCATAATTCTGATAAGACAATAAATACCTCAGGTGATACACTTTTGACATCTATAGGATTATTTGAACACTTTCAGATGTGTTTCATTCAATCACCATCTTCAATGCCTGTTTTTTGGTTATATAGAAGCTTTCTCATGCAGAAAGGCCAGTGCTATAATAGTAGCCAAAAGGTTATCAGAAAATATGTTTTTCTTTAGGCATTCCTGGAAAAATCTCCAGTGAGAGAGGTACTTGTTTCACTCAATAAGTTATAAATCATTTAAATATGGTATTACAAACCAAATGGCCTGAAACAAAGCTAATTAAATTGACTGGATTGCCTTGGCCAAAAAGTATTACTGTTGACCTTGATGATAACTAGATCTACTCCCAGTGGAAAACACAGATTGATCCCTTATAAAATACTTACTAGAAGCCAAATGCCCCAATAATAGAACCTCATATATCTTATAAATCTGACATGCTCTTATAAACTCTGACATGACTTAATATTGCAAGGCTTTAAAACATTATGCCAAAGTATGTTTTCACCAGGTAAAAGAAGCCTTTTATGACCCAAGTGATAACATCCAGACCTTTTACAATCTAGAACCCAGAGACTGGGTCTTTTAGAAAAGACACTAATGGAAAACTGCCCTTAAACTCCATTGGAAGGTACCATACCAAGTCCTCCACTACACCAAAATTTCAGAGCTGGTCAGAAATGGTGGCATATCCCTGTAATGCCAGCTACTTGTGGGGCTGAGCCCAGGAGTCTAAAGCTAGCCTGGGCAACATAGCAAGATCCTGTCTCTTGAAAAAAAATCAAAAACTTCAGGGCCTCAAATCTTGGATCAACATCTTTCAACTCAAGAGGATTGTCTTAGTGTGTTCTCTGTTACAGAACTGAATACCTCAGACTTGGTAATTTATAGAGAAAAGAAATTTATTATAGTTCTGGAGAAGTTGTGAAGTCCAAGGACATGGTGCTAGCATCTTGCGAGGGCCTTCTTGCTGCATCAAAACAAGTGGGTATCACACTCTGAGAGGAAAAGATTATGTCAACTCAGGTCTTTCTTCCTCTTCTTATGAAACCACAAGCCCCATCACCGGGGGTCCACCCTGATAACCTTGTCTAATTCTAAGTACCTCCCAAAGGCCTCACCTCCAAATACCATCAACATATGAATTTGGGAATTCAGTTTCCAAACATGAAATTTGAAGGACACATTCAAACAACAGAAAGGGCCACTCTAGACTCTTGGGATTGTACATCCTTTGATATTTTCAACGTAAAGCTGACCAGGAAATATTTTTCCCCAGAAGCAGATAGCATCCTAGACATGGAAAGCTTTCCCTAGATCATGAATCAAGACGCCTCTCCTCTGTCATCATGAAACCTTTGTCCCCTTTCCTATTTTCCCTGTGTTTCTTTTAGGTTTATTCATGGCAAGATAATCCAATAATTAAGATTTTAAAATCAATAACTTCTTCAGGGAACTTAACTGAATGTTGGATATGTCATGTTAAACTTAAATCCCCACATGATCTTAGAAATTCTCTGATTCACCTTGTAAGAAATTTCACTAGTATTCCAAGTCTATTTGTTCAAATTGCACATCTGGTCCTTTCTGTGGGGTTAGGTTTTTAGATTCATGTATTCAGATTCCTTGTTTAAATCTGTGAGTAGTTAAAACTGACAGTGAGGATTTTGCAGTAAAATTATGCCAAAAATTGAATGAGAAAACAAAAAGAAGGATAATTTGACAGTTTATAGACAAACTTAGAATTCTAAATCCTTAATTGTCAGTTGCCTGCAGTCATGTAATGATTCAATAATGGAAACTTAGACAAATATTACTAGTGCTTCCCACTTGGTGACCACCTAACGCACAAGTATCCCACAGGGGACTGTCTGTTGTGCCTCTCTAGGATGTACTTTTATCTGTGCAGATTTAACAACCAACCATACAAGTGGGAAACTTCATGTCTCAATAAGTGGAAAACAAGGAGCCAGTGTATATTCGGAATTCTATGAGCACCACTGTCATTCCATAATCAATTGAAAACTAAACATTGGTCTGCACTTTTTAATTTGCACTATAGAATAAAGAGAATTTACCAGCAGGTGTAAGTTCCTCTAAATGGGTATCTTTTGGCAAGATGCTTCTTCCCTGGCTTGGTATAAATATAAATGAAGTTATGATTAGAAACCTGTCTCAAACAGTAGCTACTATAGCTGACTCTACTGCAAAATTCTGTAATAGCCCAGCACATTTCTTTAAATTCTGTTGCTAAAGTTGTTTTAGATAACATATTGCTTTTAACTATCTGCTGGCTGAACAAGGTGAAGTGCAGCTGATAGCTAACACCTCCACTGCATTTGGATAAACATGTCTAATATGGTAGAAACTCAGTTGTAAGAAATCTATAAATAAGCTTCTTGGTAAAACAAGTACATTTCTCTTCTGTGTCATTTTTGATATATTTGATTTAGATTGGTTTGATTCATTGGGGCTCCTGTTATGGAATATACTTTAGTCTCTTAATATTATCTTCGTGATAGCCATCACAATACTCTCCCTGGCATGCCATACCCTCTCAAGACTCTTAAATGTTTGTATGCAGCCAATTGCTATACATCAGATGGTCTCACTATGGTTAGAATAATGAAAACATGAAGAGAACATAAAGAATCATCCCACTGGTGACATCATGAATTGTGAATTCCATGCTGAAACCAAGCAAGTTTATTATAATGATTACAAAGAGTGGTAGCAGTGCCCAAAATTATGGTTAATCCTCCAAAATTATGGTTAAAGCTCCTCCAAAATTGGGAGGTTGGACATAAGGGGAAATTTTATTAAATTTGGCCTAAAGCCATCTTCTTATATGGTGAACAACCTAACTTAAGCTTATATTCTTGTAACAAATAGCTGAGTCTCAGCCAATCACAGCAGCCAAGAGATTACACCATGCCCAAATAAGGCAAATGCCCAACTGTAACCAATCGAGCTGTTTCTGTTCTCCCCTTTTCTGTATAAATACTGCTGTTCACATTGCTGGGTAGACTTCTCTGAACTTCCGGCTCTGAGTGAAGTCCAATTCATGAATTACTTTTTACTAAAATGAATTCTGCTACATTTAATTTGTCTAAAGGTTTTCTTGTAACACGTAAAATAAACCAAAGAAAATACCATAGAGTAAACTATAGAACAGGAAAGGGAAGAAGGAGGAGGAAGGAAGGAAAGAAGAGGGAGAGAAAAATAGGCAGTAGCAGTGACAACCTTAAAAACAGAAAGCACAGCATAAAATAGACTGATCTAAGACACAGCTATTTTCTCAGTAGTGTAAATGGGATAGCAATGTTTCAAGTAAGCTTTAAATTGAAACTACACACATCCATTGTGAAATTTAGTCCTGATTTCTTTACCAAAAATCTGTATAATTAAATTAACAGAAGTGGAATGGCCATATAGACTATGACAGTCTTCCCTTGGCCCCCAGAGACCATAGTGGGGCATGCAACATCTAGTGACGCTGTCTATAAGACTAAGGCCTTACCTGAACTGAAAACCTCAAATTTTCACTGTTCCATATGGGCCTTACAGGAAAAATGTGCATAAAAAATGAATGGCCATAATAGAAAATATTTATAAACATCTCAGCCCCTCCAGCACTTGAGACAAATTCAAGGTCAACAAGGCCACCTTTAATCCAGTAAAAAGAAAAAAAATTTTTTTAAATAAAAAGCAAATCTGTGACTAGCTGTCTCTGAATAATAATAGTCTTGGCTCCAGCTTCCCACATTCCAAAGACCTCCTCATTTGGCAAAAATAAGTACACATATCATAGTGGATACTGTCAGCACCCTTCCCACAACCCCTGAGTACTCGCCCTTTTCATATGGGCCAATGGTTTCTTACTACAAGCACCTGGACAGTGCCCAAGAGCTTTCTCTGGCTACAGGAGCATACTCAATCCACACAAGGGGCAGGACAGAACTGCCAGGCAGTTAATAACTCAGGGACCAACTCTCAGTCTGTGAAGAATGGGAGTGAATGGGTAACATCCCAGATCATATCTTGAGTAGATAATGCACAGGTAGATATGGTACAGTCTTCCAGTGGTCCCTGATGGAATTAAGTAGCAAGCTGATCATTCCTGCCCCTGTATTGTCTGTCTTCCCACCCGTGTCTTACTTCCCACTTCCCTTCTGGTACTTCTTGAGTCATCTTCCAAATAAATTGTTTGTCTAGAATCCCTGTGTCAGGACCTGGGGGAATCCCCACATTAAGATACTTTTTTAAAGAAGAAAAAGATTCAGATTCGGTCACAATGTAAAGTCCAGCTATATGTTACACATAACATAAGATATTATTTAAAGCAAATTTCCTAAAAAAGATTGAAGTAAAAGGATGGGCAAGACATTCCAGGTGAAACAAACAAAAAATGGCAGAGTGTAAGTGAGGTTACAAGTGAAAGAACAAATGTTCAGCCTTAGAAACACCTCCGAAAGCATTCTCTAGTTGCAAAGCAACAAAGCCAAAAATTAATGAAAATGCACTAAAAAAGAAATTCACTGGGCCTGAAATAATGCACCTTAAGTAGTTTGCAGATAAAAGAAGAAATCCACATCAAAATGTAGGATTATCTACAACAATTAAAAAATATGCATGAAAACTTACAGAATAAAGTAAAAACAATGTTCAGGGGGAAATCAGAGCTAAAATGTATATATTATTAAACTAGAAAGAATAACAGTAAGTTATATAAACTTCCAAACATTTTTTTCAAAAATACACAATAATAAACAAAATAAGGAAATCAAAGCTAAGGAGTAAGTAGATACACAAGAAAAAAATTAGTCATTTTAAAACATAAAAAAAATGACAAGCAAATTCAAGAGCTGGGTCTTTAGAAAAAATAATCAAATAGATATACAATTTAGCTAATCTAATAAAGAAAAGAAGAAGAAAATATATTTAAAAGTATATACAAAACGCCAAGTGATGGTGAAGAAACAAAGAGATAATTCAAAGAATCGTAAAAAAGCATTTTAACTAATTTGATGTAAAGACTGGGATGAAATAGGTAATTTCCTATAAAAGCATCATCAGGCTGACCCAGGAAGAGGCAATAATGTACACACACTAATTTTAGAAATAATTCAGAAAGTAATCAAAGAGCTAGGCACCCAAACTGTAGAAGACTCAGATGATTTCACAAAGGAAAAAATTACCAAACCTTCCCAGGACAGATAACTACTACTATTTAAACTGTTCAGAGTCTAGAAGAATATTTTCAGCTTCTTTTTACAAAACCAGAAAAACTTTGACACCAAAATCTGACAAAAATAGCACAGGAAAAAAAAAAAAAAAAAAAAAAAAAAAAAAAAAAAAAAAAACCAGAGCAAATCTCACTTATGAATAGTAATGTAAAAATCCTGAATAAAATATCAGCACTTAGAATCTGGCAGCACACTAAAAGAATAATATACTAAGATTTAAAACACAAAGATACTTCAACATTAGGACTCACTACAGTTACATATCAACTTAGAAAAACAACATGATCATCTATACATTTTTATCCCTAAACATTGCTGAATAAAACACAATATTCAATCCTGGATGAAGAAAATAAACTATTAAAATGTAAGGAAATAGATCCAACTTTAATGTAATTTTTAAAACCTATACAGACTGAATGTAGTGGTTTACACCTCTAATTCCAGCACTTTGGAAGCCAAGGTTGGTGGATCACTTGAGGTCAGGAGTTTGAAACCAGCCTGGCCAACGTGGTGAAATCTCATCTCCACTAAAACTACAAAAATTAGCCAGGCATGGTGGTGGACACCTATAATCCCAGCTACTCGGGAGGCTGAGGTGGGAGAATAGCTTGAGCCCAGGGAGCAGAGGTTGCAGTGAGCCGAATTGCACCACTGCACTCCACCCTGGGCAGCAAAACAAGACCCTGTTTCAAAAAAAAAAAAAAACCTATTAAAGAAAAGTCATTATCATGTATAATAGTGAATCACCAAAGCATTCCCATTAAAGTCTGGAATAAAATAAGATGATCACTGCCACTAATACTATTTAACATTGCTCTAAATGCTTTAACAAGATACAAAAATAAGATAGCTAGCACTATTAAGGGGAAGAAAAAATCATTACTTGTACATTATGTGATTATATAACTATGAAACACAAGAGGATCAATGAAAAAGCTATTAGAAAAATTAAGAGAATGTAGAAAAGTGAATATTTAAATTTTATATACAGATAACAATATCTTTCTATATACAAATAACTCAATTAGATCACACAATAAAAGAAAAATCTCATTTATAAGTAGGAGTTTAAAAAGATAAGCTATCAATAGGAATAAACTTTAAAAGTGCAGAACCTATAAAAAGAAAACTTTAAGGCACTAAAGAGGAACATGAAAGTAAACCCAAATGAATGGAAAGACAACTCAGTTCTTGGAAGGAGAACTGAGCATTGTAAAGATGTCACTTCACTCTAAATCAACCTATAAATTTTATATAATCTCAATAATATATCAATAGAATACTTCTTGAATGAGTAATGCTCATTCTAGAGAACTATAAAGCTACAGTAATTAAAATAATTTGGTCTAGGTGCATAAAACAGGCAGAAAAGAATAGCAAGCCTATAAATGAATCTAAAGACATATGAAAATGTATTATGTGATGAAGGCAGCAGTTCAAACATTGGAAAAAAGATGGATTCTTTTCAGTAAAAGATAATATGACAACTACCTTGCATGTAGGGGAAAAAAAAATCCAGATGCCTAATTCACTTCTTACGCTAGAATAAATGTTGAATAGATAAAACATTAAACCAATCAAACGTGTAAACATCAAAAATAAAGTTAAAACACCAGCAAAAAAACACCAGATAATTTATCTATTCAATTGTGGAATAGAAAAGGCCACTCTATGCATGATAGCAAAGCCAAAAACTACAAAAAATTTTTTTCTAATTTGATTTCATAAAAATATAAAATACCTGCACAATAAAATGATCACCATAAAAAAAGTTTAAAAACTGGAAAAAGGATTTGTGACACATGTGCCAAATGGCTAATGTTGTCTAAGAAAGTCTTATAACTTAATGAGAAAAGTTCAATAATCCAAGAAATATATGTACATGAAATATGAAATATGCAATGTGGCTCACAGGGTAAATATATTTATATAACTTTTAGGAATATGCATAATGACATATAATTATGGAAATGTAAATTAAACCATTAAAAATATACCATTATTTTTACCTATCAGACTGACAAAAATAGAAATGCTTCCAGGAATATGGAGGGAAACTTCATCCTTAAATACTATTAACAAGTGTTTAAATTGATAGAAATGCCATACGATTTTCCAAAATTTACCTGCACATAACCTTGACCCAGCAATTGCCATTCTAGAAACATATCCAACAATTCATCCTAGAGGTATATTCACACATATGCTCAAAGATACATACACAAAGATGTCTCCTTAAAAATGCTTCCTAATAGCAAAAATTGAAAACAATCCAAATGTCTTACTACGGAATTTTTTAAGGTAAACATAGAACTACAATGTAAGTAGCCTTTAAAAAGAATTATATATTTCCCAGTATGCTGATATAGAACTATCTCCACTATATATTGAATTTGAAAGAAAAATAAAGCAAGGTGCAGAATAGTGTATATTCCATATCCCCATCTGTTCATGCATCTTTGAAAAGAATCACAAGAAACTAGCACAGATGATAGATTCTGGGAAAGGTAGTTTCAGGCTGAAGATCAGCTATGAAATGAATCTTATTTTTCACTCTATATGCTATCAAGCCATGTGAATTTTTTTCTCCATTCTTATATAATTTTGAAAAATTAAAGTGTTTAAGCAAATAAGTAACAAAAAGTAAGCCTCTTTGAACAATCTAAAAAGCAAATTAAGAAAACAGTTCCATTTACTATACCATCAAAAGAATAAAATACCCATGAATAAACTAAACCAAGGAGGCAAAAATCTTATACACTGAAAACTACAAAACAGTGCTGAAAAAAATTTAAAACCATATAAATTGAAAGATATCCATCTTCATGGGTTGGAAGACTACTGTTATGTTCAGTACTACCCAAAACAATCTATGGAGTTCAGGCAATTCCTGTCAAAAAATCTTAATCATATTCTTTGAAGATACAGAAAAATCCATTCTAAGATTATATAGAATCTCAAGAGACTCTGAAGTATCCATACAATCTTGAAAAAGAAGAACAAAATTGAAGATCTCACATTTCCTAATTTCAAAACTTATTATAAAACTACAGTAATCAAAACAACATGGTACTGGCATAAAGACAGGCATATAGACAAATGGAATAAAATATACGGCTGATAACGCCAGGCATGGTGGCTCATGCCTGTAATCCCAGCACTTTGGGAGGCCGAAGTGGGTGGATCACCTGAGGTTGGGAGTTCAAGACCAGCCTGACCAACATGGAGAAACCCCATCTCTACTAAAAATACAAAAAAATTAGCCAGACATGGTGGTGCATGCCTGTAATCCCAGCTACTCTGGAGGCTGAGGCATTAGAATCATCTGAACCCAGCAGGCAGAGGTTGTGGTGAGCTCAGATTGCACCATTGCACTCCAGCCTGGGCAACGAGAGCAAAACACCCTCTCAAAAAATATATACAGAGCTGATAAATAAACTCTTGTATTAATGGTCAAATGTTTTTCAACAAAGGTCATGCAACAGGAAAGGGACAGTCTCTTCAGCAAATGATGTTGGGAACGCTGGATATCTACATATAAAACAATGAAATTAAATCCATATTTTACATCATATACCAAAATGAAGTCAAAATGGATCAAAGACTTAAACATAAGAACTAAAACTATAAAACTCTTAGAAGAAAACATGGAGGAAAAGCTTCATGACGTTGGATTTAGCAAGTATTTCCTGAATATGATACCAAAAGCACACAGGCAAAAAAAAAAAGTAAAAATAGATAAGTTGGACTACAACAAAATATAAAACTTCTGTGCCTCAAAGATATAGTCAAAAGAATAAAAGGGTAAACTATGGAGTGAGGAAAAATATCTGCAAATCATGTATGTGATGAAGGATTAGTATCCAGAATACATAAAGAATTGCTACACTCAATGACATAAAAAGAAATAAACTAATTTAAAAATAGATAATGTTATTTATGGGACCTAAAAATCAAAATAATTGAACTAATGAGATACAGAGCAGAAGGATGGCTACCGGAGGCTGGGAGGGGTAGGGGGAAAGAGAGGAGGAAGTGGGGACAGTTAATGGGTATCACAAAAATAGTTAGAAAGATTGAATAGGACCTAGTATTTGATAGCACAATGGGGTGACCACAGTCAATAATAATTTAATTGTACATTTTTAAATATCTAGAAAAGTGTAGTTGGATTGTTTGTAACCCAAAGGATAAATACTTGAGGGGATGGATACTCCATTTTACATGATGGGATTATTATGCATTGCATGCCTGTATCAAAACATCTCATGTACCCCATAAATACATTTACTTACAATATACCCACAAAAATGTTTTAAATAAAATAAAAATAGGCAAAGGGCTTAATAGACATTATTCCAAAGATGATATCCAAATGACCAATAAGCTTATGAAGAGATGTTCAGCATCACTAATCATTAGGGAAATGCAAATCAAAACCACTGTGAAATATCGCCTCACACCCATTAGGATAGTTACTATTTTTTAAAACCCCACAGAAAACAACAAGGGTTAGCAAAAATATGGGAAAAAAATAGAACCTTGTTAGTAGAAGCACCAGTGCAGCTGCTGTGGAAAACAGTATGGCAGTTCCTAAAAAAAGTTGTGGTCCAGTAATTCCGCTTTTGAGGATATGCCCAAAACAAATGGAAGCAGAGCCTCAGAAATATCTGCACATAAATATTCATAGCAGTATTATTCACAGTGGCCAAAAGGCAGACGCAATCCAAATGTCCATGAACAAATGAATGAATAAACAAAGTGTGGTATAGCCATATAAAGGAATATTATTCAGCCTTAAAAAGGAAGGAAATGCTGACATATGCTACAACATGAAGGAAACTTGAGGACATTATGATAAATAAAATAAGCCCATCACCAAAAGACAAATGCTACAGGATTCCACTTATGTGAGGTACCTAGACTAGTCAAATTCACTGAAACAGAAAGTGGAATGGTGGTTGTCGGGAGCTGGGAGTAGGAAGTTGTTGTTTAATGATAGTTTAATAAATAGAATTTCAGTCTTGCAAGATGAAAATTTTCTGGAGATCTGTTGCCCAGCAATATGAATATAGCTAATACTATTGAACTGCACGTTTAGAAATGGTTAATATGTTAAATTTTATGTTGTGCATTTTTCTATGACAAAAATATATATTTTTTTAATGTAAGTCTCCAGATCCAAGGGTTTTGTAATTTCCTTTGTTTCTAGGTCCAGCAAAATATCATTGTTGCCATCATCATTATCACCATCATTTCTTGAATACTTACTATGTATGCATTACCTTATTTAACCCTTTTGACTGCCCCACGAAGTTATGTGGCTGTTTTTTTATGGAAACAGGAATCAGAAGTGTTAAGCAACTTGCCCCAAATCAGCAATTGACAGCTTAGATGTGGGCTCAGGTTTATCATTCCAAAACTTAATACATCCAAACAACCACTGCTCCTATTTGACCACTCCTGCAGGCAGGAAACATCCAGTTGATTTTGTTTTTCAGGCACTTCCACTTTCAATGGCCCCACTGCACCTTAACCCTGCCCATCCAAGGGAGGTTTCAGGTGAATTAAATCAGACACGTGTGGCAGCCCTGGGGAACTAGATGAAGGTCTTATTGTATTAGCCATTTTTCCTGTCATCTTGAATTAGTGTCATGTTAGCTTAATGCAATACTAACATGATACAGAAATGTTAGCATATTACAGACTACTCAGTGTGTCAAGTAAGAACTTTATTATATTATTCTGCCACTGATATTTCGAAGAAGGGAGAAAAACATTGGTGTGCCCGTAAAATAGTCAGTAAATGCCAAATCAAGGAAAACCCCCACTTTGGAAGCTGAATTGGAGAAAGGGTGAGAGAATATATTAGGTTTTCTGATTCTAAAACCTCTAACAGAATACATATTAAGGGAAGGCTAATATAAGTATGTTCTGATAATCCCACAAGGAGGATAAATTCCTTGTTCATTGATATTTTCAACTTGGTGCCCTCTTTCCTGAATCACTGAAAATGGGCAGTTCCCTTGGAGAGAACTGATGGGTACTGAACCCCAACTTTGACCAAATAATGTTAGAGCTTTAGTTCTAATACGAAGTCTAAATCTCTGCTAGGTTGATCATACCTTACTGCCGGGTACATGGCAAGGGTTCTTATCTTAATCGACCTTCCAGGTTCTACCATTAACTTTCAAGTGGTGATCAAATCCCCTGAATTTGTATGTAAAATTGTGTGTGTGCAAATGGCTTTTTTCCTTTCTTGGCAAAGGTCTGAAGATTCCTGAAGGTGAGCCCTAAATAGTGAGGCCCCTCTGTATTAAAGGTGGATCAGGAAACATTAAGCTGAAGTGAGACAAAGAGTAATTCTAGAAGGTCTGCATTCTAGTCCTAACTCTGCCACTGACATCCCGGGTGACATTAAATCACATCTGCCTTGAGGACTTTATCCAAGAAATAAGAATAATTGTAAGTGTGTTATATACCTCACAAGGTTTTGGTGAGAATTAACAGAATAATGTATTAAGATGAATTTCAGAAAGGACAAATAATCTCTTTTAAAAAACAAACTATTAGGCCAGAAACATTGGCTCACATCTGTAATCTCAACACTTTGGGAAGCCAAGGCAGGCAGATCGCCTGAGTCCAGGAATTTGAGACCAGCCAGGCCAACATGGCAAAACCCCCTCTATACTAAAAATACAAAAACTTAGCCAGGCATGGTGATGCAAGCCTGTAGTCCCCACTGGGTAGGCTGAGGCAGTAAAATCACTTGAACTTGGAAGGTAGAGGTTGCAGTGAGCTGAGATCATGCCGCTGCACTCCAGCCTGAGCAACAGAGCAAGATCCTGTCTCAAAAAAAAAAAAGTAAACTATTAAGGCTTCCTTGAAAAATTATCATCAGCTTTCAAGAGGGAAAAGTTCTTATATACAGATCAAATAGATTTCTTCTTTGTTTGTTTTGTGTTTTGTTTTTCAGTGATCTCTCTCTATTGACCAGGCTAGAGTACAGTGGCATGATCGCAGCTCAAACTCCTGGGTTCACTTGATCCCCCCACCTTAGCCTCTCAAGTAGCTGGGACTACAGGCACGTGCTACCACACCTGACTAAGTTTTTAATTTTTAGTAGGGATAGGATCTCGTTATGTTGCCCAGGCTTGTCTCAAACTCCTGGCGTCAAATAATCCTCCTGCTTCAGCTTCCCAAAGTCCTGGGATTACAGGTGTGAGCCACCGCACCCAGCCTATCAAGCAGATTTCTATGAGGGCCCTCTTGTTTTTCTCAAGGTAACAAGTCTTTGGATATCTCTGCCTGTGGGGACATAGACACAGCACTGAAACTAATACCTGATGGAATAACCTAGTCTAAGATCCAAATAGAAAAAACAATTATCAGCTGCTTTGGCCAAGAGAGATCAAGGCAATTTCTCAGAGTGAGCCCAAGGCTCCACATGCAAGCCAGGGAAGGATATTGAACAGGCAATGCAGCTCTACTATAAATGTGCAGTTCTCCTTAATTAAAAATCTATTAGCAAATTTCCTGATAGGCCGTTGGTATTTACAAATATAAACTAATAGCTATTTATTAGAATGTTTATTCTAAGGCCTTCAAATGAGTTTTTCCTTGTAGCGTGATAACTGTTCAGATGGCTTCCTGCTGATTTAATTACTTCAATTAGCGAGGATTCTCGACACGCGTTTCCCTTGGCTTTGGATCCTTGTGTTGTTATCACGGGGGCCTCATTGATTGTAGCTTGAGGGCCAAGCTGTATCTGTGCCACCCACCACCAAATATCAATGTTGAAAAAGTTAAGTCAGTACGAAGAGGAGGAAAAAAGAAATCAGGCCTGCATGTTTGTTTCCCAGCCCCTCCTTCAGAGACAGAGGATGCTACAGATCCCACACCACTAGGCTGAGTCTCTTTTGGCCCAAAAGGTAGGGCTCACTGTGTTTTGTCATCCAGATTTTCACCTCTTACCACATTGTCATCAATGCAGTACTTTAAAAGGTTAGAAGCCCAGTGGAAAAGTATTATGGCTGACCGAAACAGCACTAGGCTTAGCGCCTGGCAACCTGAATGTGGTGGTTCACATTCAGGTCCGCCAGTTCTTCAGCTCACTAAGAGATGATATCTAATCGCCCTCCCTTTGAGTATGGGCTGGGCTTAGTGACTCTCTTCTAACAAATAAAATGTGGCAAATGTGACCCTAATTCCTCTACCTTCAAATCCCAACTTGCTTTTAAAACAAACAAACAAAAAATAGGCCAGGTGCGGTGACTCGCATCTGTAATCTCAGCACTTTGGAGGCTAAAGCAAGAGGATTGCTTGTGATCAGGTGATTGAGAGTAGCCTGGGCAACAAAGCACGACCCCATCTCTACAGAAAATCCAAAATTATCTGGGTGTGGTGGTATGTTCCTAAAGTCCAACTACTTGGGAGACTGAAGCAGGAGGATTTCTTGAGCCTGGGAGGTCAAGGTTGAAGTAAGCCCTGATTGTGCCACTGCACTCTGCCTTGTCTCAAAAATAGACCTTGTCTCAAAAATAGAAAAAAAAAAAAAAGAAAAGAAAAAATATTGTGAACGTTACAATGTGTGACAAGGTCATAAACAATATTGCAGCTTTCCCCTCACGTGCTCTCTCTCAGGTTACCTGTTCTGAATAAAGTTAGCTTCAATGTCATGAGAAACTCTGTGGAGAGGTCCATGCAGCATGGACTCAAAGCCTGCTACCAATAGCCATGTAGGGCATGCCAGGTTGGAAGTGCATCCTCCAGCCCTAGTCAAGCTAAACCCTGACCAACAGCCTGACTGCAACCCCATGAGAAGCCTTGAGCCAGAACCACCCTTCTGTTCACCTGCAAACATTTACTAATCTCTGGTTATGTGCTAGACAGTGTTCCAGGTTCTAGGAACACAGCAGGAACAACTCAAAGAAGGTGCCTACTTTCATGGCAAGAATATCTTAATAGAGTAAACTAATAAACAGATAAAAGAAAATGGAGTAATTTTTGGAGCATTATAAAAGAAATTAAATAAAATAATAGGATAGAATCTACACAGGGAGAGCATCAGAAGTCTTTTCAACGGGTGACACCTGAATTGAGATGTGAAAACATGTAAGACCTGGAAAAGAGCATTCTGAATAGAGGGAACAGCAAGGGCAAAATCCATGAGGCAGAAAAGAGCTTGGGAGTTTGCACTGCAGTGAGCAAGGAGCTAGTGCTATGGCATAAGTCAAAGAGGGTGTTAGGGGAAGCCAGAACCTGCAAGCCGTCATAAACCAACAGAAAGAGTGACTTTAGTTCCAAGGAAAATGGGACATCCACAGACGGTCTTAAGCAGAAAGGTGAGAGAACTCAATGTGCATCCTTAAAAGGTCATTCTGCTGTGTAGAAGTGTGCTGTAGGGTTGCTGTAAAGAAATACCTGAGACTGGGTAATTTATAAAGAAAAGAGGTTTAATTGGCCCATGGTTCTGCAGGCTGGACAGGAACTCCTGCCTCTCTTGAGGATCATGAGTACATTTCCACCTGGAGCAGGGGCAAGGGCTGTATGACCTCTGGAGAGCACTAAGTTTCCAAAGTTCTTCTGAAAACAAGAAATCCTTGCATCTGCTTTAATATCCTCCTTCCCTCTGCTTCCTTTACATTATGTTACTTTTGAAATTGTTTGCTCTTGGACACCTTGAAACTCCTGATAATTGGTGCCTTGAGCTTGGTGTGCATGGGGTCTGAGTTCCAGGGCCAGTGTGGATGGTCTGTCCCTTCTGGACCTGCCCTTTTGTCCTCAGTTGTGTCATTGATACCCATTCACTTCCCTGCACAACACAAGTAGCTACCAGGCCCCACCTCCAACATTGGAGATGGCATCTTGACATGAGATTTGGTGGAGAGACAAGTCCAATCCATATCCATGGGCAAGAGTGAAGCTCTGAGATTGGTTAGACTCAGTTCAGTTCACTCAGGATGCCAAAGGCCACAGCTGGCCTAGGGTGGAAGTAAGGAAGGTGGGGAGAAGAAATAGATTTGAGCTAAGTTTGGTTGTTTGTTTGCTTGTTTGTTTGGAGACAGAGTTTCACTCTTGTTGCTCAGGCTGGAGTGCAATGGTGCAATCTCAGCTCACCACAACCTCTGCCTCCCGGGCTCAAGAGATTCTCCTGCCTCAGCCTCCCGAGTAGCTGGGATTACAGGCATGTGCCACTATGTCCAGCTAATTTTGTATTTTTTTTTTAGTAGGGATGGGGTTTCTCCATCTCTACTCCATCCCAACCTCAGGTGATCTGCCAGCCTTGACCTCCCAAGGTGCTGGGATTACAGGCATGAGCAACCACACCCGGCCGGAGCAGTTTTTTTTGGGTGTGTTTGTTTGTTTGTTTGCTTTTTGAGATGGAATCTCACTCTTGTTGCCCAGGCTGGAATGAAATGGCATGATTTCAGCTCACCGCAACCTCTACCTCCTGGATTCAAGCAATTCTCCTGCCTCAGCCTCTCGAGTAGCTGGGATTACAGACATGAACCACCACGTCTGGCTAATTTGTTCTTTTGTATGTATTTTTAGTAGAGATGGGGTTTGTCCATGTTGGTCAGACTGTTTTCCAACTCCCAAACTCAGGTGATCCACCCACCTCAGCCTCCCAAAGTGCTGGGATTACAGGTGTGAGCCACCGCTCCCACCCTGAGCCAAGTTTTTAATGTAAAATGGATATGACTGCTGAGGGATTGGACTCTGGGGATGAAAGACAAGGAGGAATCAAAGTGAGTTTTGATTTGAGGCTTGAGCAACAAGAAGGATAGTGGAACTAGTGACTGAGATGTTTAAGATTCATGTAGGCGCAGGTTTGACTCCTACCTGTATGATTAGGGCCTCAGCTGGTTCTAGTACCACGGTCAGTTTTATACATCCCCATGGGCCCAAGAAGGTCAATATGTCATATAACCTTTGTAATGCTTTATAATTTGCAAAATACATTACTTATTTGAAACCCACAACAATCCTATGGGTTAATCAAGTGAATGTTTATGTCTCCATTTCACAGATAAGGAAAACTGAGGTTCGGAGAAGCTATGTGGCTTGTGTAACATCACCAGCTACAAAGAAGCCATACAGGGGTTCTTAAAGAGGGAGCTGCATGTTGTCTCCTGTATGTTCAGCGTCCTTTGATCCTGCCCACTAAATAGCAATGGAGATCCCCTCTCACCCATCCACCCACCCAATCATTTTGACAACCAGATGCATTTCCAAACTCCTCTGGGGGCGGGGGTGGTAGGAGGAAGGACAATCACACACACACACACACACATACACACACACACACACACACAGAAAAGAAAAAATAACCTTATCCATCTGTTCCCTCCCTGAATTAATTTGTTCATGGAGCATTTCCTCTCGGCCAGGCACTTGCTTGATGTTGAGGATACAGAGAAGGATCAAACCCAATGCCTAACCTCAAGGACCTCTTAGCCAGGTAATGAGCTTGCAATCCTTGCAATATCTGGAGAAAAAAATTACTAAGATTTCCCAGGCCTGCTCTCATGCAAATAACCTCCAGTATGTCACATGAATTCCTTCCTGCTGATGATAAACAAATATCAGAAGTCTGAATACACAAACACACCATACAGAAGAGGCTTCTGGAACCTCGGGAAAAATATTATAATATTTTCATGGGCTGCCCAAATTCTAAGCATTAGATGTGATGAACAGCTTTATTGAATTTTGTGGATAAATATTTAAAGCCTTCAAGGGCTTGTGTAAATCACACCTAGGCAGACACACTTGCTCACAGCACCATCTGCTGGTAGCTGCTTGTGTTGTGCAGGGAAGTTAATGGGTATCAAGGACTCAACTGGGGACAAAAAGGCAGGTCCAGGAGGGACAGGCCATCTGCAGCTGGCCCCAGAACCCAGACCTGTACACACCAACCTGAAGGCACCAATCTTCGGAAGCTTCAAAAGGTCTGAGAGCAAAAAATTTCAGAAGCAACGCAGGATAATGGAAGCAGAAAGAAGAAGAATATAAAGGAGATGCAAGAATTTCTTGTTTTCAGAAGAATTTTGGAAACCTAGTACCCTCCAGAGGTCATATAGCCCTTGCCCCTGCTCCAAGTAGAAATATACCCAGGACCCTTAAGAGAGGCAGGACTTTGCAATCTCCCAGGGTCTTCTGTTACATTGTTTATAATTCTTTCCTGACATGTATCATATAGAGAAATATTGCATAGCTCTTTAAAAACTACGTCCGAAAAGCATATTTAATGGCATGGGAAGGGTTCATACGGTCAGATTGTGTAGTGGGAAAAAAAATACAAAACAGAATGTGTGTGTGTGTGTGTGTGTGTGTGTGTGTGTGTGTAACTGAAAGGATATGCACGAATGTATTCACGGTGGTCCTCCATAATAGTGAAAATACGGATGATTTTTTTTTCTTTTTTGTGTTTGTCTGTATTTTCCAAATTGTCTCTAATAATACCAGGCACGGTGACTTATGCCTGTAATCCCAGCCCTTTAGGAGGCCAAGATGGGAGGATTGCTTGAGTCCAGAAGCTCAAAACCAGCCTGGGAAATCTAACAAGATCCATCTCTACTAAAAATTTAAAAATTAGCTGGGCGTGATGGGAAATGCCTGTAGTTCCAGCTACTCAGCTACCAGGAGGCTGAGGTGGGAGGATCACTTGAGCCCAGGATTTTGAAGATATAGTGAGCCATGATCTTACCACTGCACTCCAGCCTAAGGGACAGAAATGTTTTATAAAATAAAAATCAATAGCAATTGAAAAAAAAAAAAAAAACCCTAATGAGCATGTATCAGTTTGCTGAGAAGAAAAAGAAATTTTAAGGAAAAAATACTACCCCAAGAATAAATTATTTCTTTTCTTTCTCCAGCTGTATTGCAAATTTATTTCCTTTGGTTGTATTCTTGGGGCAACTAGGGTAATATTAATAACAATGACAATAATAATAATGATACATGAGAAGGGTAGGCTCCACTCTCAGGCCTATGCCCACAGATCTAAGTGAGAATAGGCACTCCTGTTTTTGTACCCAAATATTGCATTTCCCAAGACTGCTCTTGTCTACCACACCCCCCATCCTGTACCCATATAAACCAGAGACCCTAGCAAGGACACACATAGTGGCTGAACATCAAGACCAGCAGCAGATCAGCAGACCAGCAACAGTGGAACGATGCAGCAGAGAAAGAGAGAAGCGGAGGAACGTCTGGAGGCCGAGGGGAGTTCGGCTAGGGGAGGTTGGAACAGAGTTCAGCCACCAGGTAGCCCGATTCCAGGGGAAGACCACCTTCCTACTTCCATCCCCCATCCAGCTCCCCATCCATCTCACTAAGAACCACCTCCACCACTCAATAAAATCTTGGACTCATCCTTCAAGCCTACATGTGATCCAATTCTTTTGGGATACTGGGCAAGGGCTCAGGATTCTTCAGGATACAGAAGGCTGTCACACTGGCCTTCTGCCCTTGTGATAAGGCAGAGGATTCATTGAGTTGATTAACACACAAGCCATCTGCAGACAGCAAATCTGAAAGAACTTTGTAACACATGCCTACTTGGGCTTTGGGAGTCACAGACACCCACCCTTAGATGCTGCCATGGGCCAGATCCCAAAATTGCTCATCCTGGCCTCTGCACTTGCCCGTCTGCATGCGCCACCTAGGGGTTTCAGCTGCTGTGGGGTGACAAAGCAGGTGAGCCACACCCCTGTCACACACCCTGCAAGGGGAATCAGGAAACTCTCCTGTTTCAATAATAACTCACAATGGAGCATTTACTAGCAAATGTAGTGCATATGAAGCTCCTAGATCAGTGTCTGGCACATAGTAAAAACTGAGCTATTATTATCATTACTACAATGTATTATCAGTAGCCTTCCCTAAAATATATAGCTCATGGTTTTAAGTGGACAGAGAAAAATAATACATAGAAAGTATCTAATAATACAAGAAAAATGGTGACATTGATTAATCAAACAGAAAGTAATGCCCCTCAAACCTCAATGCTAGGCAGGCTCTTTTGGTTACAAGAAAAAGATTCACTCAACCTAGCTCAACTAAGAAATGCCCTCAAAGGTATCTCAAGGAACACAAAGGTAAGACCCAAAGCATAGGTAGGCCCCATAGGAACCAGAATTGGGAAGCCAGGAAGAATCAAGTTTCCCTTTTTTCTCAGCCTCAACTCTCCCTTTCCTCACTTTAACTTCTTTCAATGCATCTGCTACATCCTACTCTAGTATCTTACTAAACTGCACAGAGCTTGTAGTTGCCACTCCCAAGCTGTCTCTATTACCTTTCTCATCCCCTGTGCACAACAGCTAACCAGCTGAGTTTCTGTCTTCCCATTCTAAATTTCTGAGTGGAGAATGTAATTGACCTGGTTTATCACATTCCTGCACCAGATGATCCAAACCACTTATTACTGGCTACCCAGTGGATGAATTATCCTTGGATCAGGTACTCAACTCTGGTGCAATTGACTTGGTAAGAGGAATTGGGTCACATGGTATAAAACATGCCACTGTTAGCATTCAGCTGGGGTTATGGGTGAAGGTATGGGCAAAGAAAGCAATGGCACTTCTGGAATGACATTTCAAGAACAGCACGCAATTGATTTCCATTTGTTTTTCAAGGTTTATTTCCTATCTGTCCTCATAGGCCTGCTCTTCTGTGAGTGTTTGATGCTTGATTAGTAATGAAGAAAAAGTCTTTTGTCACAGGTCAGGTTTCCCAGGCAGCAGATTAATTGTTAATTAATCTGCTCAATTGTTAATCTGCTCTAGCAGAGGTACCATATCTGGTAGAGTGGCTACAATGAGGGCTACTGAATGATTGAAGTGGAAGTAGCCCCCTTCCATCATCCAGAATCCAACTTTTGCAATCCAATTTTTGCAAGGGCCAGATTTTGCAGAGGCTGGACTTTTGCATTCATCCAAATTGAAGATATGGCAGAGACCACCACCTTCAGTGGCACTAATTTCTTGCATTCCCATTCCCCTTGGGATGAGATATTATCTTTAATGGAATGGCTTTACATGGGTTAGGAAGTGAGAGGCAGTTTCAGAGCATTCAGCTTGCCTTTCTCCACTAAAATAACTCCTACGCTTTAGACCAAGGGTCAAAAGTATGAGTTAAACAAGTATGAAGAATGTCTGTCCCCATTACATATTTGAGAACTGGGACATGACTGGATGAGTCCATGGACCTCATGGAACCATTGTGAGCTGAACTGTGGCTAGGACTTCATTTATCACCTGGTTTCCCCACTCCAACAAGGGGGTCATGATGGCCCTTTGGACCTCCAGGTGTCAATGTCAATTAGGTTCCTATTTCCGAAAATCCTAGAACTATTTGGCCATACCTTTTCCCCAGCATACAGCTACTCACGTAGGTGGCTCTCAGTCCATATGGGAAAAGCCTGGAGGAATGATTTCTGCTTGCACTTGCTGTGATGTTGCATGGTCTTTCCTCCTGAAGAACTGGCCTGTCACTGGGTTTCAGGTTTGAAAACTGGCCCATGTCTATCAAACATGAGCAAGGAATTAATCCTGATTATTGAGGGTGATTGCTCTCAGGATCCTGATCATTCATCCTTGATTCCTTTTGATTGTACAGATTGAGCAGCACTCTTGTTGACCGTTCATCTATTCTGCCCCTGGAGATGACATTTTCCACAACCATTCAAAACTCTTTGCAGGAAGGGTCTTCCTGGTTGCTCCTTCATACTTCCCACTCATTATGGTAATTGTCTGCCTGATGGTTAAATGTCACATCTGGCCTCTATTATCCTAGAGTGCTATCTTCCCCATTGCTATCGGTAAGCCCAGTTCTGTTATAGCCTTTCCTACATTTAGCCCTGGCCTGCCAAGAAGCCAACACTGGGCTTCTAAGTGACACTGGTGTCCCTCTTGCCAGCATATTTAGTTTTTTATTTTAGATTCAGAGGGTGCATGTGCATATTTGTTACATGGGTAGATGGCGTAATAGTGGGGATTGGGTTTCTAGTGTACCCATCACCCAAATATTTAACATTGTTCCCAATAGGTAATCTTCCAACCCCCACTTGCCTCTCTCCCTTCCCCATTTTGTATTCCCCAGTGTCAATTGTTTCCCTCTTTATGTTCATGTGTACCCATTGTTTAGCTCCTGCTTATAAGTGAGAATATGCAATATTTGATTTTCTGCTTCTGAGTTATTTCACTTAGGATAATGGCCTCCAGCTCCAGCCATGTTTCTGCAAAGGACATGATTTCATTCTTTTTATAACTGCATAGTATTTCATGTATATGCACCACATTGTCTTTATCCAATCAACTATTGGCAGACACTGTGTTGCTTCCATGATTTTGCCACTGTGAACAGTGTTGTGATAGACCCACAAGTGTCTTTTTTATATAATTTATTTTCCTTCAGGTAGATATTCAGTAATGGGATTGCTGGGTCAAATGGTACCTCTATTTGCAGCTCCTTGAGATGTCTCCACAGTGTTTCCCATAGATATTGAGCCAATCTACATTCCTACCAACAGTGTATAAGCATTCCCTTTCCTCCACATCCATGCCCACATCTGTTGTTTTTTAACTTTTTAATAATAGCCATTCTGACTTCACCAGCACATTTCTTATTTCCTTACTAAATAGCATATCTTTCAAGCCTCTCCATGGCACATAATAACCTGAAAGACTTTCTGGCCTTAGTCTGAGCCTTTCAATCCTATTTCCACCATCTTCCATATAAATCCTGGCATTTCCACCTCACTTATCATGGGTCATCACTTTATCCATGTCTCTACAAATCATCCTAGTAGCGGGTCCACACCATCTCCTGGGTTACCTCATCATCTTCTGTTGCCTTCTCAACAATTCAGTCATCTGCATAATCATTTTTTGCATTAAATTCCCTCATTTTAAATACTTAGAGGTGTTTCTGCTTTCCTGGTTAGACTTAAATAATTCTCCATTCAGTATCTCCAGATTGAAACTCCCTAAGGGAAGGAACCATCTGGTCTCCATCTTTGAGACATCTAACTAAGCACTGACATTTAATAAGTGCTCAGTAGAAGTTTGATTGATTTACTGACCCATATTTACACGGAAGATAATTTCTCTAGTTACAAATGTCTGCCAGGTGTGTAGTGAAAGGTAACTTCTTTAATATAAAGATGCTAACGCACTATCCCTTGAAAAACAGACTTAGAAACATTCCTGTCTTCAGTAGAAAGGAACATCTTGGATTACTTTTAAAGATAATGAACTGGCAAGCCCTCTTTCCAATACAGTTGTGTTTCTATGCCTGTTTTAGTCATTAGCAGAAAGCTTCTTGCCAAAACTCCTGAAAATCAATTTCCGAAGTCACCCCACAATATAGGCACAACTTCCTCTTCTCTCCTATCCTATGGCTATTTCCCAATGTTTTTCTTTCCACCACTAAGTCTTGAACTACAGAAAATCTTAGCCATTGATTTCTAACCCTTTTATTTTATAAGTGAAGATGCAAGGAAGAGAAATGATTTGTCCAAAGTCAAAACATTAGGCAAAGCCAGGATTAAAACTTAGGTTTCTTGACTCCTTGCATGGTTTTATTCCCGTCCCCCAGCAAGTCCAGCTTCCTGGAATCACCAGAAAGTGGTTACAGTATTGCAGCTTAGTGAAACATCAAAGAGGACAATCTTTTCATCCAAGCCTCTGGAGGTCCAAGCTATATCAGAGACACCTTGAGAAGTAGCTTTTATCTGTTCAATATACATTTATCAAATATTTCAATTACCAAATATTTTGGCAATTCACTTTGGATATAGAGTGGTGAAATGGGGGCATTGTAAATAATAGTAGCAGTAAAAAGAAGAGAAAAATAGGAAAAGGAGAAGAAAGTGGAGGACCAGGAGCAGTGGCAGGGGAAGACGAGGAAAAGCAAACACGTGGTTTCTGCTCTTGTGAAGCATTGAGATTAGAGCTTATGTCTATGGAAGCATTTGGAAAGTAAAATTTACAAAAAAAAAGCCAAACTAGAACACAGAAACTAAGGGTCAGTCTAATTCAGGGCTCAGCAGTCTATGGCCCATGGACCAAACCCAGTTTGCATCAGGGGGTTTTGTACAGCTTACAAGCTAAGAAGGCTTCTACATTTTAAAGGAATGTAGAGCAGAGAGAGAGAGAGAGAGGTAACACAGAACCTAGGTGGCCCACAAAGCCTGAAATACTCATTATTTTGCCCTTTTACTGACTCCTAGTCTAACATCAAAGAAGTGGAGGTTGAGCATTTCTAATCCAATAATCTGAAATCCAAAATGCTCCTAAATCTGAATTTTTTTGAGCACTCACATGAAATCACAAGTGGAAAACTCCATATCTGACTTCATGTGATGCATCACAGTCAAACTTTGTTTCACGCACAAAATTACTGAAAATGTTGTATAAAATTATCTTCAAGCTATGTGTATAAGGTGTAGATAAAACTTAAGTGAATTTCATGTTTACACTTGGGTTCTACCCCCAAGATGCCTCATTATGTATATGCACTGTTCCAAAATCCAAAAGAAATCCAAAATCTGAAATACTTCTGGTCTCTAGAGTTTCAGATAAGGAATGCTCAACCTGTATTGAGTATTTTTGGATTTGCCTTTTCAGCATGCATTTCCCTCTCTCACTCTCAGACATACCTTCTGGATGGGGCCAGCCTCATCCCTACTCCAGTGTGAGGTATGAGTCATACTTAAACAAATTATATTTCCCTATTATAATGTTCAGGAATTGGTACATGGCTCCACTCTGGTCAGTGTACTTCTGAAATCCATACAGGAAAAGAAGCTCTCTTTCTCTCTGGAATTGGAACAGGAAGGGCGTAAGCCTGAGTCACTTGGGTCCCTAATGCTCCACAACAGCAGGGCTGAAAAGAGGAAAGCAGGCCAGTCCTGGTAACATTGTTTCACTTTGCTTGTAGGTTCCTGTCACTTGCAACCTAAACAGTCTTCAAAAGACCAAGAAGAAACCATGATTCCTGGGCGCAGTGGCTCACGCCTGTAATCCCAGCACTTTGGGAGGCCGAGGAGGGTGGATCACGAGGTCAAGAGATAGAGACCATCCTGGTCAACATGGTGAAACTCCGTCTCTACTAAAAATACAAAAAATTAGCTGGGCATGGTGGCACATGCCTGTAGTCCCAGCTACTCAGGAGGCTGAGACAGGAGAATTGCCTGAACCCAGGAGGAAGAGGTTGCGGTGAGCCGAGATCACGCCATTGCACTCCAACCTGGGTAACAAGAGCGAAACTCCGTCTCAAAAAAATAAATAAAAATAAAAAAGAAGAAACCATGATAAATAATATCTATTCCCTCCCTTAATCAAGAAGGAATATTCAGAGTATTTTTCAAAATCTTTATTATTCTGGAAATGTTACCAACCAATGGAACAACTGCATAGAAGCCAACACTATGGCACCAGCTTTTGAAAAAAGAAAAAGCTTTATTGCAAGTCAACTAGCAAGGAGACAGGAAGCAGTGCTCAAATCTGTCTCTCTGACCTGGGATCTGGGAGCAGATTTAATAGGCAAAATATAACTATGAGGAGACAGGAAAATGCAGCAAGGTATGATCTGATGGGCCATGCAAAGGGGCAGTGGTGAGACCGTGGCTCTTAAGTCCATATTGCAACAAAACAGGGCCCCCTTTGCTTCTTAATTTGGTCCCCATTCCTCGATCTGAGCACTTAGGCTCCACATGTGGTTGACTTTTTTGTTGCTGCTAGTTCTGGAGTCATGAAATGGGCATACTTTATCTGGCATGCACAGCTTACGTGACTTGCAACCCGGAAGTCCACTGCACTTAAAAACTGTTCATCGCTTTGCTGCATTTCACTACTGACAAAGCTGAACAAGATTGAACTGGTCTGCAGTTCCAGAACCTGCTAAGTCACAGAACAGTGGAACTACAAGGTCCAAGGTTTTCATCCTTTGTGCAACCTTTATACACCACATCATGGCACACCTCCATGGCATTTAATGATGCACACACCTGCATCATTAAAAACACTCATCAACCAATCCCTGGTTCCAGTGAGCTCTACTTAGTTCCTCCCCAGTGCTTGAGTAACATTTGCAAAGCCCTTTGAAATAGGAGCAAATCTGAAGATTTTATTCGATCCTCCAAGGCTTACCTTGTAATAGTAGCAGCATCTTCACATTACACCAATGAAGCACTGTTTTCTCTCCTGATAATTTGTCCTGTTATCTAGTGTTTTCACTGCCAGACACTTCCTCATTTGCAACAGGATTTTGCCTTTCTTAATTTCAGACAACTTTAGAAAATTAAAGCTGGAAAAGACTAGCAACCATCAGCTCCTGTGTTTCCCGAAGCATGGGACACCTAACACTAGTGGGTATCGAGTTAATTTCAGGCATTATGCAGACATACACATGGCATTAAATACTTCTGAAATGTAGTATATCGAAGTTATATTCCTGCCTCAATTTTCTTTTCCTCTGTTGATTATTTAAAAAAGAAACACCTTAGCCTGGTGTTAATCTATCTTTAGTGATACTAGACTTACTAATCTCCCTTTTTCCCATATAGAGAGCTGACCACAAACCTCACCTTCGGCAGCCACAGTATCTGGCTAGAACATCCTCATTTTGTTCCCATGTAATTACTTTGACACTTACATTCTATTTTCAGAAAAATATACTGGCTTTCCATTTATAATTGTGACATAAAACTTTTTAAATAAAATATTTATGTTTTAAATGAGGCTAAAGAATTTATTAAGTACATTGCCCAGGTGTTTTATAAATTTGACAAAAAATTAACATGAGCAATTTAGTTTTTGGAATCATTGATTTAAAGCAACTCTTTTATTTTTTGGTTTTCTTATTTTTTTTTAATTGTTTGTGGGTACATAGTGGTTGTATGTATTTATGGGGTACATAAGATGTTTTGATGCAGGCATGCAATATGAAATGAGCATATCATGGAGAAAGGGACATCCATTCCCCTCGAGCATTTATCCTTTGAGTTACAAGTAATCCAACTACATTCCTGATTTTGGAATACACAATTAAGTTATTACTGACTATAGTCACCCTCTTATGCTATCAAATAGTAGGTCTTATTCATTCTTTCTATTTTTTTGTACCTATTAATTATCCTCACCTTCAACTCCCACTACCCTTCCCAGCCTCTGGTAACCATCCTTCTACTCTCTATGACCATGATTTCAATTGTGTTTAGATCCCACAGACAAGTGAGAACATGCAATGCTTGTCTTTCTGTTTCTGGCTTATTTCACTTAACATCATGATCTCCAGTTTCATCCATGTCATTGCAAATAACTGGATCTCCTTCTTTTTTATGGCTGAATAGTACTCCATTGTGTATATGTACTATATTTTTTTTAACCATTCATCTGTTGAGTTAATCATGCCCCTTCATAACACTTTGTCATCAGAGGGCCATATAAACCCTGGTCCTGTTTTATGTCATTTTAGCGTGTTTTGCCTTTCATCATGATTCCCTCTCCCATTCCTTTCCACCTCATAATGGCACCCATTTTAATGTATTTGGTAAATGTGCTCATATTTGTATGCCTTTGGAAAAATAAATAGCATTGTTTTATGTACGTTTTCTATTTAAATACATGAACTTCTGCTATAGATACAATTTCAGTGCTTACTTTTTCATTCAATGCTGTTCTTATCAATTATTTACTTTCATTGCTTCTAACTGCAGCATAATATTCTACAGTGTGCATCTACCATTTTTTAAACTAGTCCCCTATTAATGAACATCTAAGTTACTTCTAATTCTTTCCTGCCCCTTAACAATGCTGTAGTGAGCATCTTCATGCATGCCAGTGTCTCTGGAGTGTCTCTGAAATCACAAGAATGAGATTGCTAGATTGTACAATGCTTAATTTTACTAAATGTTACTGGTTTGTGCTAAGAACATCTGGATACATTTAAACTATCAAAGAAGTACATACAATTTGCTGATTCTCAACATTCTTGCCAACATTTGCTATTCTTTAAATTTTTAATGTTTACAGATCTTATGGGCATAGGGTAGTGTCTCCTTGTTGTCTTAATCCGTATTTCTCTGACTGCAAGTGAAGTTGAGTATTAGTTCATGTACTTGTTATCAATTGAAATTTCCTCACCTGAAAATTACCAGCTCATAATTTTTTACTTTTCATCTTTCATGTTTCTTGTTCATTAAAAATAGCTTCTTCTGCATTCTAGATATTGACATTGTAAAAATTATCTGCCAACCAGTGTCCCTTGGTTGGCTATGTATGTGATATCATTTGTTAGACGGAAATCCTTAACTTTGGTTTCTGCTTTCCTACCCTAAATTTATAAAGATGTTCTCATAGGTTTTTTTCAATTATCTTAATATTTCACCTTTCACATTTAGGCTTTTAATCCATCTGTAGTTAATTCTTGTTTATGAAGTGAGTTAGGAATCAAGTGTTATTTTTTTCCATATATAGCAGTCAGCCAGTTTCCCCAAAACATCTATTGACGGATCTATTTTTTACCATTGATTTGTGGTATCATCTCTACCATATAAATTGTCCCATATGCATATGTATATGCATATATAGAAATTATACATAAGTCAGAAGAGATTAAATGTAGTGTTTTAATTCTTTGTATTATCATAGAGAAGAACAAAATAACAATTTTCAGATTTTAATAAATTAAAAATTCACGATATAACTGTAACATATTACATAATAACATATAAATTCCAAGCTAATGGTAGGGATATAATAATAAACTACTTTATCAATCCAAAAGAATATAAGAAAGGAGATAAAAATATACATAGAACATATGGAACAAATGGAAGTCACATAGTAAGATTGTCAATCATTACATTAAATATAGATGGACCCGTCATTCCAATTAAAGACCAAATCGTTTCAACTGGATACGGTTTCAGCTGACAAGTAAAAATTGTATATTTTTATAGTGTACAGTATGGTATTTTGAAATATGTATACATTGTGAAATAGCTAAATCAAGCTAATTGACATGTGTATTACCTCACATACTTTTTTGTGTGTTCAGAAGACTTAAAATCTACTCTCATAGGAATTTTTAAGGGTACAATACATTATTAACTATAGTCACCAGTCATAAAAGTCATCTCTTAACTTACTTCTCCAGCCTAACTGAAATTTTGTACTCCTTGACTAGCATTTCACCAATTCTCTTCCATTTCACAGCCCCTGGTAACCACCATTCTATTCTCTCCTTCCATGAGTTCAACTTTGTTAGAGTCCACATATAAATGAGATCATGTGGTATTTTTCTTCTGTGCCTGGCTTACCTCACTTAGCCTATGTCCTCCAGGTTTATCCATGTTGCCACAAATGGCAGATCTTTCTTCTTTTTGTGGCTGAATAGTGTTCCACTGTGTGTATATATACCATGCTTTCTGTATCAGTTCATTTGCCAATTAAAACTTAGGTTGATTTCATACCTTGGTTTTTGTGAATAATGCTACAATGAACAGGGAATGCAGATATCTCTTAGACATACAGACTTCATTTCTTATAGATATATATCCAGTAATGGGATTGATGAATCATAGGATAATTCTACTTTTAATTTTTTGAGGAATCTTCATAGTGTTTTGCATAGTGTCAACTGGATATTTTTAAATTAAGTTGTTTACAAAAGAGATATCTAAAGCATAAGGATACAGGAAATTAGCATGTCTTTCTGCCCTTTATTTTTTAAAGAGCCAAAAAAATACACCATATAAGCATTAAATTTTAAACTACAAAAATTTTTTCCCATTCTGTTGGTTGCCAGTTCACTCTAATGACTGTTTCTTTTGCTGTGCAGAAGCTCTGGAGTTTGATTAGGTCCCATTTGTCTATTTTGGCTTTTGTTGTCAATGCTTTTGGTGTTTTGGTTATGAAGTCCTTGCCTGTGCCTGTGTCCTGAATGGTTTTGCCTAGATTTTCTTCTAGGGTTTTTATGGTGTTAGGTCTTATGTTTAAGTCTTTAATCCACCTGGAGTTAATTTTAGTGTAAGGTGTCAGGAAGGGGTCCAGTTTCTGCTTTCTGCACATGGCTAGCCAGCTTTCCCAACACCATTTATTGAACAGGGAATCCTTTCCCCATTGCTTGTTTTTGTCTGGTTCGTCAAAGATCAGATGGTTGTAGATATGTTGTGTTGCCTCTGAGACCTCTGTTCTGTTCCATTGGTCTATATCTCTGTTTTGGTACCAGTACCATGCTGTTTTGATTACTGTAGCCTTGTAGTATAGTTTGAAGTCCGGTAGTGTGATGCCTCCCACTTTGTTCTTTTTGCTTAGAATTGACTTGGCTATGCGGGCTCTCTTTTGGTTCCATATGAAGTTTAAGGTGGTTTTTTCCAGTTCTGTGAAGAAGGTCATTGGTAGCTTGATGGGGATAGCATTGAATGTGTAAATTACTTTGGGCAGTATGGCCATTTTCACCATATTGATTCTTCCTAACCATGCAGTTTACCCATCTGACAAAGGGTTGATATCCAGAATTTACAAAGAATTAAAACAGATTTACAAGAAAAAAACAAACAAGCCCATTCAAAATTGGGCAAAGGATATGAACAGATACTTTACAAAAGAAGACATACGTGAGGCCAACAAACATATTACAAAATGCTCATCATCACAAGTCATCAGAGAAATGCAAATCAAAACTACATTGAGATACCATCTCACACCAGTTAGAATGACGATCATTAAAAAATCTAGAGACAACAGATGCTGGAGAGGTTGTGGAGAAATAGGAACATTTTACACTGTTGGGAGCGTAGATTAGTTCAACCATTGTGGAAGACAGTGTGGCGATTCCTCAAGGAACTAGAAATAGAAATTCCATTTGACCCAGCAATCCCATTACTGGATATATATCCAATGGATTATAAATTGTTCTACTATAAGGAGACATGCACATGAATGTTCATTGCAGCACTGTTTACAATAGCAAAGACCTGGAACCAACCCAAATGGCCATCGATGATAGACTGGACAGGGAAAATGTGGCACATATATACCATGGAATATTATGCAACCATCAAAAACGATGAGTTTGTGTCCTTTGTAGGGACATGGATGAACCTGGAAACCATCATTCTCAGCAAACTGACAGAAGAGCAGAAAATCAAACACCACATGTTCTCACTCATAGGCAGGTGTCGAACAATGAGAACACATGGACACAGGGAGGGAAGCACTACACACTGGGGTCAGCTGGGGGGCAATAGGGGAGGGATGGTGGGGGGTGGGGAGTTGGGGAGAGATAGCAAGGGGAGAGATGCCAGATGTAGGTGATGGGGAAGAAGGCAGCAAATCACACTGCCATGTGTGTACCTATGCAACAATCTTGCATGTTCTTCACATGTACCCCAACACCTAAAATGCAAAAAAATAAATAAATAGAAAAAATTTAAAAATTAAAGTAAAATAAACTACATTAGTATCAGACAAAGTAGACTTCAAGGCTAAAAGCCTTATTATAATGATGCTATTTTCAATTCTTCCCAAAGATACAGTAACTAGAAATTCGTGTGCAGCAATAACATAGCCTCAAAACATGTAAAGCAAAATATGACAAGATGCAAAGGAGACAAGTACACAATCACAGAGGGAGCTTACAGAGCAAACAACTGAAAGAGTAAGGCTTCAGTGACAGCTCACAGAGCAAACATACAAAGACCAGTAAAAATCTAGAAGATTTGATCTATACAATTACAAAATTGACTTCATGGACTTCTTTAGAACTTTGCACCCAATAGCTGCAAAACAATGCATGTTTGATATGGTTTGGCTTTGTCCTTACCCAAATCTCATCTTGAATTGTAGTTTCCATAGTCCCCATGTGTGGTGGGAGGGACCCAGTGGGAGGTAATTGATCATGGTGGCAGTTTCCCCCATGCTATTCTTGTGATAGTAAGTTCTCTAAAGATCTTATGGTTTTATATGGGGCTTCCTCCTTTGCTCAGCTCTCATTCTTCTCTCTCCTGCTGCCATATGAAGAAGGATGTTGTTTGCTTCCTCTTCCATCATGATTGTAAATTTTCTGAGGACTCCCCAGCCATGCGGAATCATGAGTCAATTAAACTTCTTTCCTTTATAAATTACCTCATCTTGGGTATGGCCTTATAGCAGTATGAGAATGAACTAATACTATATTCTTTTCAAGAACATATGTATATTTTTTGGAGTATTTACAAATACTGATGGTCCATAAAGTAAGTTTTTTAAAATGTCTAAGACTTTAAATCATTATCATATGTTTTCTGTCCCTGATGCAATTAGGCTATATATGAAATATAAGTGAAAAAATAAAGGAAAATTCATCTATTTATGAATCTAAAAATACACTTCTATAAAGATCCATAGGACAAAAATTTACAATAAAAAGTTATACACATTTTAGCTGAATGATAAAATGGCATAGTTATGAGCTTCAGATAAACTCATGCCTCAAGAAAAATTTAGAGCTTTATTAGAAAAAGAGAAAGATGGAAAAAGAGCTAAGTATGTATGTCAGTAAGATTAAAAAATAATAGAGGAAGCCTGAAAACATACAGAAATGAAAGTTAACTAAATAAAAAATAACCATCAACAAAGAAAACCAACAAAGCCAAAAATTAATTCTAGGAAAAACTACTAAAAGTAATGAACCCATATGAGACTCCAAGAAAAGTAGATAGAAGGCACAAATAAAGTCAGAAATTAAAAATAAGATGTCACTATAGACCCCGTTAACATTAAAAAGATCATTAAAGAATATTATGATTTTATGCCAATAAATTTAATTGATGCAAAAATATGGAACAAACCTAAATGCCCATCAACCAATGAGTACATAAAGAAAATGTGGTATATACATCATGGAATACTAGTCAGTCATAAAAGGGAATAAAATAATGTGTTTTGCAGTAATTTGGATGCAGTTGGAGACCAGCATTTTAAGTGAAATAACTCAGGAATGTAAAATCAAATAGGATATGTTTTCACTTCTAAGTGGGTGCTAAGCTATGAGGATACAAAGGCATACGAATTACATAATGGACTTTGGGGACTTGGGGCAGAAGGGTGGGACGGGATGAGAGATAATACACTATATATTGAGTAAAATGTATACTGCTCAGGTGACAAGTGAACCAAAATCCTGGAAATCACCCCTAAAGAACTTATTCGTGTAATGAAAAACCACCTCTGCCCCAAAAACTATTGAAATAAAAAATAAAATTTAAAAAATAAATTTTATTGAAATTGACAAATTTTAACACAAACTAACATAAAAAGAGATGGAAATCAAAAACATGGATAGTCTTATAACATTTAATTACAAAAAATATTCATTTTCAAATGGAGCCCTTAGCCTAAATTATAGAGAAAAGACAAATAGGTGGTCTCTGGGTCAACTCCTGTTACGGGCACTTTTTTTTTTTTTTGAGACGGAGTTTTGCTCTGTTGCCAGGCTGGAGTGCAGTGGCCCAGTCTTGGCTCACTACAACCTCCGCCTCCCAGATTCAAGTGATTCTCCTGCCTCAGCCTCCTGAGTAGCTGGGACTACAGATGTGCGCCACCATGCCTAGCTAATTTTTGTATTTTTAGCAGAGACAGGGTTTTACCATGTTGGCCAGGATGGTCTGGATCTATTTACCTCATGATATGCCCACCTCGTCCTCCCAAAGTGCTGGGATTACAGGCATAAGCCACCATGCCTGGCCGACGTTTTTTATGATCCTCATTTTTTGTTAACTCTGAATGCCTTTACATCAGCATATGTTCCTCAGTTCAACACAGATTCCACTTTCTGATTCATCCATTGAAGTTACCTTTTGATGTCCTTACATATTTAAGTTTGTAACCCCAGAAATAACTAAAAATCAGTAAAATGGTTCTAATTTCAAATGGTTGCATAAAAAGAGATCTACCTAACTCGGAGTCAAATGATGAGAACACATGAACACAGGGAGGAGAACGTCAGACACCGGGGGAGACGGGGGCGCTTAAAACCCAGGTGACCAGTTGATAGGTACAGCAAACTGCCATGGCACACTTATACCTATGTAACAAGCCTCCATGTTCTTCACATGTATCCCAGAACTTAAAGTAAAACAACATTTTTAAAAAGAGAGATCTATCTAATGCTGCTTTTCTAAACTTACCAAATTTAGACATGTACAAGTACCTCCAAGGGAATTTTTCATTTGGGGGAAGTTTTGAGGTATGATATAATTATCGTATGTAACTGGACACATTTTCATGTCAATAGGCTCCTTCCAGTTATGGTACTTAACCATGGTTAGCCAAACTGCAGTGTCAAGAGGGAACAGTCTTCCAAGACTCCCATTATTTCTAAAACCATCTATGAGTTTGGGAAATTACAAAATTTTGCTCAGTTTTTATAATTCCCTAGAGGGACTTAACTCATTGAAAGCTGCTATGTTCATGGTTATAGTTTACATGGAAAGGATACATATTTAAAGCAGTGAAATGAAGAGATATCTAAGGAAGAATCTGACGGGGTTACAAACATGAAGTCTGCATTGTTAACTCCATGGAGTCAGGATGTGATTGATATGTGTCCATAGGTAAAGAGTATGGCCAACCAGGGAACCACACCCAAGCCTCACAGCTCAGTCTTTATTGAAGCTTCATTACACAGGCATAATTGATCAACTGATTGCATAAATTGCTGAATTCAGTCTCCACGTCAACTGATAACACAGGATCCAAACCCCTAATATCAATCACATGATTGGTCTTTCTGGCATGGCCCACCCCTACCCTAAGATTACAGGTATGGCTGGCCCTACCCTAAGATCTAGTGTGGCCACCTACCACTAAACAATTACACTCCTGTCAGGTATAACGTGAATTACCTCCCAGAAGCTGAAGGCAAAGCCAGACCTCTCCTTAGTCAAGGCCCAAATTTTTTTTTTTTTTTTTTTTCAAAATGGAGTCTCGCTCTGTCTCCCAGGCTAGAGTGCAGTGGCGCGATCTTGGCTCACTGCAACCTCCGCCTCCCTGGTTCAAATGATTTTCCTGCCTCAGTCTCCCGAGTAGCTGGGACTACAGGCACGTCCCACCACACCCGGCTAATTTTTCGTATGTTTGGTAGAGACGGGGTTTCACTGCATTAGCTAGAACTGTCTTGATCTCCTGACCTTGTGATCTGCTGCCTCAGTCTCCCAAAGTGTGGGGATTACAGACATGAGCCATCATGACCAGCCAATTCTTTACTACATAGTACTGACAAATAAATGATAATCCTTAATTCAAACCTTTTGGAGTTGGATCTATCAACCCATTTATAGTTATATTTGATACGGTTTGGTTTTTATATGTAGACAGGACTGCTTGCAAAGGGGCCAGTTTCAACAAAGGGGCTATAAAAAAGCAGAGCAACCAAAATGCAAAGTATTATCTTACAGTATTCGATAGGAGACCTTGCCTCATGATTCTTAATATTACACTCCTGAATAACTCACTTGAGATCCAGCTGATTTTCTAAGATAATGTCAGCAAAATAAAATGGGCAAGGGATGCTGAAAGCTCACTCTTCCTCTTCCTATTAACTGAAGGTTTAGTATTGCTTTCCTTCCCTAGCAATCTATATGGGGAACTGAAGAGATCTTTATACAGAATAAGCAGCTTTATACCTTCGTTTTGTGCCTGACACCTTTCAGAAGAAAAAAATAATAATTTAACATATCCCTTCTATTTAAGTTGCTTGACAACCAGACTACCTAACTACAGAGATTGTGGGTGTCATAGAAACAAGCCTTTGGATTTTTCATGGTACTAGTCACATAATATCCTTCAATAAAGTGGTCATTTGCCTTTTGAACATCAAATTTAAAAATTCTTATTTGTCAGTGATTATATATTCTCTGGAAACACTCTTACGAAATTCTTTGAACAGGAAGAGCTCTTTGTGAATTTAAAATATGATTTACATATAGGATTTTTAGGAGCAAAACATAATGTATAGTAAGATCCACCTTACCAATTTGCTTAGCAGACCCTTTTTTTAATAAATGGTTAATGGTAACATTTAGCCCAGGCTGTGTTTGAATTATCACAGATTGTGAATTAATGGCACCTTTGTTTGGCATAGTACCTTATGCACAGTGAGTGCTAAATAAATATTTGTTGTATTGAATTGAATTTGTGCATGCTTTATTATACATTCATGTTAAAGCTCAAAGAACTTGAGATAAGAGGCTAATGGGATGAAAGGTAAAATGAGTTCAGTTGTTCAATATCCAGGAATCTACACGAAAAGATACCAATTCATCTGCCATGTGTTTTGTTGAGGGAAAGCACATTTGATCAGCACTGATAAGACAATAGAACAAATCATAGAGCCTGTGTCACTTTTTTTCCAGATCCACAGTAACATATATATTCATCTTGTCAGATTGCTGTATAAATAGATGAGGTAAAACAACATGGCATTTGTTGTGCTTCAATTACTTTCTTGTATAATGTCAAGAAGTAAAAGCTAACAAACCATAACTTTTCTTGACATTTCCTCCCTCAAGTGACCAATGACGGATTTGCCTTTAAAAAGCATTCATCATTTTAAAGAAGGGTAGAGACAGTAGATTTCTTTGTGTTATTTTTTTTTTTCCATTTTTTAAGTCAGTGGTTAAATTGAAAAGCCCAGCTCTCCTGCAGACGGGAACCAAACCTGGTTGATAAGATTACATGTTTCTAATCCTGGGGGATGTTTGAAGTCATCCAAGTAGAGAGGGCATTTGCTGTCATAAATGGTCCAGAGATAGAACTGAAATCCCAGAGAGGCCAAGAGGCCACCCTCACCATCACAGTCCCCTCCTTCCCCCTGCCTTCAACCTACATTCCCATTAAACAGTGTACACTTTGCCAAGCAAACCTTTTTATGTGGCCAGATCTGACAGCCCAGCATGATTGTTAAGAACACTGGCATTTAAGTTTGAGGTACATAGTTTCAAATACCATTTCTACCATTTACCAGCTCTGTGACCTCACTAAAATTACTTATGTCCTCTAAACCTGTTACCTTTTCTGTAGAATAGAGACAATAATATATATTATTCACAGAGTTATTGCAAATGATAAAATGAAATAGCATGTTTAACGTGATCACTGCAAAGACTGCTCAAAAAAGAAAATACATCTATTAGCAAACACATTGTAAGCTTTATGAAGGTAGGAAAAATGTCAGGTCTATTCACCACTTCTATCCTCAGAGCCTAGTACAGAATTTGGCCCATAGATGCTCAGTATTTTCTGAATGAATTAATATATGTATGCTATTATGATGTTTATTTTTATCATTCATGTCCTTGGATGCCCAGAATAAGTGTATTGAAATAATTATATTAACCATTGATTGAGCATTATTAAGTCTAGACATCTATGATTTCATATTTGTTAAATAATTAAATCATCACAACTACCCTAGGAGATAGATGCTGTTATTGTTATAATTTATAAATGAAGAAATTGAGGCACAGAAAGCTTACACAACTTTTCCAACATTACAGAGCTAGTGTGGAGTGGAGCAGGGATATAAGCCTAAGAGCAAAGCATTAAACTATACTCTGCCAGGAAACAGAGTAAGTCATTGTTCAAATAATAATGGTAATGTACTTCTTCTTGTACATTGGAAGTAAGAGTTATCACAAGATTTCCTTTTATTTAACATTCACAAAGACCCTAGGGGATAATCATAATTACCTTCGTTTTCCACATAAGCAAACTGAGGCACAAGTTGGTTAAACAAATACCCAAGACCTCAGAGTTAGAATGTGAACCTTCTAGGATTCAAACCCAGGCCTGTCTAATTACAAAGATATATTTTTTGAGCCCTGTTTTAGAACATAGTAGGATAGTTTGAGGATGAACCTTGAATCCCATTTCTTTTTTTTCAGATTTTCTATTGTGCTACCACCTGTGCACCGATATGTCTCCTTTTCTTCATGGGCACATAGCTGGACTACATTTCCCAACATCCCTAGCAATTGAGTGTTGCCATATGACTGATTTCTAGCCAATAAAACATGAGGGGAAGTGATGTATTTTGCTTCCAGGCTTGGCTCCTTGATTCCTTCCTCACTTGTTTCTCCTTGCTCCTTCCCCTTCTCTGCTGAATACAGAAGAGTATGACCAGGTTTTGGGGGCAAGGATCAGCAAATCATGTCCCAGACCCAAATCCAACCTGCCATGTCTTTTTGTAAATGATGTTTTACTGGAACAGAGGCCATTAATTTTTGTGTTGTCAATGATTGCTTTCGTGGTAAGGCAGCATTGAATAAAGGTGACAGAGACATTGTAACATGCAAAAACTACAGTAATTATGGTCTGGTACTTGCCACTGTAAAAAAAAAAAAAAAAAAAAAAAACTTCTGCTCCAGAGAATGGCAGAGCCACAAGATAGAAGGCACCTGGGCCCCTGAATAAATGGATCAAGGAGAGCCACCCTGCCAATGTGAACCAGTTACTAAGCAATAAACATATTTCTATGATAAACCATTGCATTCCTGGGTCTCTTTGTGAGAGCAGCCCTGTCCTACCATAACTTATTTGCAGGACATTCAAGTTAGAGAAAATACTTACTTCCTTCCACATTCAATAGGAACAACCTCTTTGGTTTCCTAAAATGATCCAAATTGCTTTTCCACATCATGCAATTCTTTTTTTTTTTTTTTTTGAGATGGAGTTTTGCTCTTGTTACCCAGGCTGGAGTGCAATGGCGCGATCTTGGCTCACCGCAACCTCTGCCTCCTGGGTTCAGGCAATTCCCCTGCCCCAGCCTCCTGAGTCGCTGAGATTACAGGCACGCGCCACCATGCCCAGCTAATTTTTTGTATTTTCAGTAGAGACGGGGTTTCACCATGTTGACCAGGATGGTCTCGATCTCTTGACCTCATGATCCACCTGCCTCGGCCTCCCACAGTGCTGGGATTACAGGCTTGAGCCACCGCGCCCGGCCGCAATTCTTATTTCTCACCACCACACTCAGTAATGCAGCCTCCTTCCCCCTTTCTGAGAGCTTAACAATCATCCCCATTGCGCCCAGGAGAGACCTGCCAACATCAATGTTCTATCTGGTATCCCAACTTCTTGGTAATTTTTTTTGGTTTATTTGGTTTTTTTTTTTTTTAATTTGGGGTTTCAAAATTCCAAAGAGAAACAGAATCACAGCACTTATCCAATAATTCTGTCTGTGTTGAGATATAGGATTCTGGCAAGCATAGAAAAAATATATTTTTATTAGTATGTCCGAATCTAGAATGCAATAAAACACAGACCTTTCAGAAGAGGAGGAAAAAAAATCCTTAGTAAAGAGAAGGAAAGCCAAGAGCAGATTACTTACTGCTACAGAATCCAATATTGCAAAGCCCTTTTTTTCTTTTCCTATGCCACATTTTTAATGTCTCTGTGAACTCAGCGTGCTGTGACTATCAATCACAGGAAACTACTGACATTGTGAAACTGCTTTTAAGATATACAGAGTTTTCAAAGCCAAAGTTGTCTGAAGAATAAAAATCTTCAAAGATTGTATATTTTCAAAAATATCTATTTGTACACCAAGCTGAGTAATAACCAGCTGTCCTTACTCTGTAACTGCTTGACAGAATGCATGAATATTGTTTTTTAGAAGACATTAAATATGGGAAACAAACACTTTGTATAAGGATTGCCAGTTCTGCTATGGTCAATGCTACAGCCTGAATGTTTGTGCTCTCCCAAAATTTATATGTTGAAATCCTGACAGCCAAGGTGATGGCATGAGGAGATGGGGTCTCTGGGAGATAATTAGGTCATGAGGTCAGAGCCCTCATCAATGGTATTAGTGCTCTTACAAGAAGATACCCTCAGAGCTCATTCCCCACTTCTGCCAGGTAAAGACACAGAGAGATGTTGGCCATCTGCAACCCAAAAGAAGGCTCTCGTCAGAAATGACCTTGCTGACATCGTGACCTTTGACTTCCAGGTCCAGAACTGTGAGAAATACATCTCTATTGTTTACAAATCACCCAGTCTATGGTGATTTGTTATAGCAGCCCAAATGGACTAAGACAGTAGGCCTTTCCATCTGTGGGAAGCAGAGTCCCTAGCGAGGCTGAGGCCCTGAGAGTGGACAAAGCAGAACTAAATTAATGTGGCAGTAGACAGAGTCCTCCAAATTCCACTTGGATTCTCAGAAAATTTTGATATTTTTTCAGGCACATATTAATATATACATGGATATGTGGTTAGGAAGCCACGTCTGCTGATGTGGACTAGAGCCTGAGGGAATTTGCATCCTCTTCTTGATGGTCCAGGAAAACCACCTAGAAAAAATAGATTCTGATCATCAAGGATTACCCTCAATATTAATCATTCTTTCATTCAACAAATGTTGTTACTACTAATGCCAACCATCATTCTACACACTGGGAACATGATGGTGAATTAAACAGAATAAATTCCATTCTTCATATGGATCACATTCCAGTCAGAATATATAGAAAGCAAATAAATAAATAAATAAATATATATATATATATATATATATAATAGATACTGAAACAGAGTAATATTATACAGACCACAGTCTCTGATGACAATACAATAAAATTCAATAATGAAAAGAAAACCAGAGAAACTTTATCTGTTTGCAAATTTTGAATGTACAAATATTATAAATCCATGGATCCAGGAAGAAACTGCAAAGGAAAGTAGAAAATATTTAAAACTCAAGGACAATGAAAAACACTATCTACCAGGACCCTCAGAGTGGAATTAAAGCAAACATATGCATATCTTATGTATAAAATTTAATGAGCTAAGCATCCAACATACCCCAAAAATGATAGTAGGAATAACAAGGAAGCCATAAATACAGATATAGCAATATTAGACATTAATTAAAGTATACTATAAAAATTAGGCCAATACATTTAAAAATTTCAATGAAATACATAGGGCGTGATGGCTCATACCTGGAATCCGAACCCTTTGGAAGTCGAGGCAGGAGAATAGCTTAAAGTCAGGAGTTTGAGACCACCCTGAGCAACAAAGCAAGATCTTATCTCTACAAAAACTTTAAATATTAGCCAGGTTTAGTGGTGCACACCTGTAGTCTCAGTTATTCAGGAGGCTGGGGCAGGAGAATCACTTGAGCCCAAGAGTTAGAGGCTGCGGTGAGCTATAATCTCACTGCAGCACTATAGCCTGGGCAAGATAGTGAGATACTGTCTCTAAAAAAAAAGAGAGAAAAAGAAAAAATTTGAATTAAATGAACAAACTGCTAGAAAAATATAATTTGCCAAAAGCAAGTAAAAGAAAAAAACGAAATTAAGTAAATGAATAACATTAACGAAATTAAGTAAATGAATAACATTAAAGAAATTGAATAAGTCATTAAAATATACCCACAGAAAGAAAAATGTTAGATGGTTTTGCAGATGAATGCTACCCAACCTTCAGAAGCATATCATACCTTATAAAAATTTTAGGGAGTAAAATAATAGTAATAGTAGCTAAAACTAAAAGGTGGTTGCTATTTTATGAACACTGTCCTAATTGCTTTACTTATTTTAACTGTTTTAATCCTCAAAACATCCCATTGATGTTGGAATTTTCATTTTCCTCATTTTCAAATTAAGAAACTGAGGCAAGAGATTAGGTTTAGTTGTTATAAGTAGATAGAATAGAAAAGAAAAGGGAAAACTCACCATTTCACAAGACCAGCAGATAGAACTCTGACATGAAAACCAGACAAAGACATTACAAGAAAAGAAAATTGTAGCTCAAATTCTTTTTTTTTTTTGGACAATCTCACTGTGTCACACAGGCTGAAGTGCAGTGGCACAATCTTGGCTCACTGCAACCTCTGTTTCCCAGGTTGAAGCAAATCTTGTGTCTCAGCCACCTGAGTAAGTTGAACTACAGGCACGAGCTACCCCACCTGGGTAATTTTTGTATTTTTAGTAGAGACGGGGTTTCACCATGTTGACCAGGCTGGTCTCAAACTCCTAGCCTCAAGTGATCTGCCTGCCTTAGCCTCCCAAAGTGCTGAGATTGCAAGCATGAGCCACCACATCTGGCCACAAAAATTCTAAATAAGATGTTAAACTAAATCCAAAAATGCATAAAATATGTATTAATATTAATATTATCAAATAGGACTTATCCGAAGAATGCAAGTTTTGTTTAACATTGTTAAAATCTACTAGCATAATTCATCACATTAACAAACCAAAATATATGGTAATCTCAATAAATGCAAAAAGGAAAAAACTTTTAGCAAACTTGAAACATTAAATAGAAAGAAAACTTCCTTAAATTGTAAGACATCGTCAAAACCCTACAGTGAACATCACATCTAAGGCTAAAACATAATACACATGTGGTCTCCCTAAAAGAAGCAACAAAGGTGGCTGTTACCCCCTTACACTTAGAATTGTACTGAAGGTCCTAGCCAGCATAATATAAAAGGGAAAAAATGTTTTTTAAATATAAGGAACAAGAGAATGGGAAGACAAGCGACATACCAGGACAAAATATTTGCCAAAGTCATATCTGATTTTTTAAAAACTGTTATGCAAAACATCCAAAGATCTCTTGAAACTCAACATTTAGAAAATGAACTACCCATTAAAAAATGTCAAAAAAAAAAAAGCTGAACAGACACCTCATCAAAGAAGATATACAGATGGCAAGTAAGCATATGAAGAGATGCTCCACATCATATGCCATTAGGGCAATGCAAATTAAAAGAACAATGTGATGTCACTATACACCTATAAAAATGGTCAAAATCTAAGACTGACAACACCAAACACTGGCCAGGATGTGAAGCAACACGAATTCTCATTCACTGCTGGTGGGAATGCACGACGATGCTGCCACTTTAAAAGGCAGCTTGGCAATATTTTTATAAAACTGAATAAATCTACAAGTAGATGTTAATAGCACCCTTACTCATAATTGCCAAAACTTAGAAGCAACCAAGACGTCCTTCAGTAGGTGAACGGATAAATAAACTAGCATATCCAGATAAAGGAATATTATTCTATGCTCAGAAGCAATGAACTAACAAACCACAAAAAGACATAGAAGAACTTTGAATTATATTTCCAAGTCAAAGATAGCGAGTGAGTCCTCACAAGGTCTGATGGTTTTATAAGGGCTTTCCTGCTTTTTGCTCAGCATTTCTCCTTGCTGCTGCCATGTGAAGAAGGATGTGTTTTCTTCCCCTTCTGCCATGATTGTAAGTTTCCTGAGGCCTCCCCAGCCATGCTGAACTTCGAGTTAATTAAACCTCTTTCTTTTATAGATTACCCCATTTGAGTATACTTTCATTAGCAGCGTGAGAACAGACTAATACAGTGAGGGAGGGTGTGCATGTGTGGGAACAGGGTAAGCATGGGAATTCTGTACTTTCTGCTAGGCTTTGCTCTGAACCTGAAAATCCTGTAAAAAATAAGGTTCATTTTAAAAATGTATGTATATGAGATTAACAAACAAACTCATTGTTCATAGATGACACAATTATCAAGGTAAAAAAAAAATCCCAAGAGAATATACAAATTATTAGAACTATTAAGAAAGTCCAATAAAAAATACTTGATACAAGGTCAATATCCAAACATAAATAACATTCCTATTGTAAGATACAAGAAATCCATATAATCAATAAGTGATTAATATCAAGATTATTGACCAGGCATGGTGATTCACGCCTGTAATCCCAGCATTTTGGAAGGTCGAGGTAGGTGGATCACTTGAGATCAGGAATTTGAGACCAGCCTGGCCAACACGGTGAAACCCCATCTCCACCAAAAATACAAAAATTAGGTGGGTGTGGTGGTGGGCACCTGCAATCCCAACAACTCAGTAGGCTGAGGCACGAGAATCACTTGAACCTGGGAGGCAGGGGTTGCAGTGAGCCAAGATCATGCCACTGGCACTCTAGCCTGGGCAACAGAGTAAGACTCCCTCTCAAAAACAAACAAAAAGAAGACTATATATAGATGCCAATAAATTGATAAGAATACAACCCAATAGAAATTGTCAAAGTATATGAATAGGCAATTCAGAAAGAAACTTAAATGACCAAGTCTCATTATTAATCAGGCAAATGAAAATTAAAAGTAAAATGAAATATTTTCACATGCATCAGAATGAAAAATGTCTAATATCAAACATTAGCAAGGATCTGGGGAACTAGAAAATCTCACGCAGGGAGTCGATTGATAGACTATGAAAGTAATAATTAATAAAAACCAGAAATTTTGCATTGAGGTGTTTACCTTAAAGAAACTCTTGCACAGATGCAAGGATATCTTTACAGTATGTACTATAATTATTGCCTGGCATATCAATCCTCTCTACATCATGATATGAAATTGATAACCCAGGCTTTCCTTGCCTTCTAAGAAAATGTTCTGTGTTTCCATTGCTTCAATTATTAGTATTTCTTATAGTAGGATTAAATCTGTCTAAAATTAATGCCCGGCTTCTTTCTGCTTTCTCTCTTCCACAGGCCTTCTCCCTTTTCTGCAGGGCTATTATTTGAAATTATCTAATACAAGCAACCAATATTGTGATGCTAAGTGCTAATTGAATAAGGTTTATTAATGTGCATACTGATAGAGGCTGTATTCAGTGCAGGGGGTTTCAATCGAGACTGCACATTAGAAGGTAAGGAGAGAGTGGTAGTTGTTCTATTTTTTTTTAAGTAACACTGATATTCAGGCCCCACTATCAAGATTTTGATCTAGTTGGTCTAACTGGGATACTCAGAAACTGGGGCATTTATATTTTTTTAAACTACCCAGGCGCTCTTAGTGTTCACCAGAGTTTAAAAACCACTTCCCTGCACTGCATGGCCTCACATGCAGATACAAAACAGTACAATGGTTAGAAACAGGACCTGGGAGGGCCTAAGCACATGCAAAGGCCTATCACATAGTGTGTCTTTTCCTCAGCAATAGGCAGCCTTGCCATCTGGCTTAGCAGAGAGTCAGCATAACCACATTACCAAACATGAATTTGATACTTACCAAAGAACTGGTGTATATTTAACAGGAAAATACTACTGAACAATATTTAACTTTTTATCTAAAAATTCCTTTGAAGCATTTTACAAATCATCAGCTTTGAGATATTCAAACAATCAGAGGTTATTAACAAAGATCAGTTTTGGTGCATACATTTACTGGATTTAAGAAATCTGTAAACCTGAGGGTGATTAGGATAGCCACTGACAAACCTGGTTTATAAAGAACTGAAATCCTACTTAGGAAAAGCATAGTTGTGCTTCTGGGAGATTGTGTCCTCTTGGGAAAAGCCCATCTTCCTATACTGCAAAGGAACATGAAGTTGTTTACATTGAAATGATACCAACATTTATTTATTGAGTTAGAAAAATCTTAATGATACTTTATATTTTTTAAAAGGCACATTACAATTACATGTGCACTATGATCGATCTCACTTTTAAGAATGTTTCGATTGAAGTTTGTATATTCATCAAAAATTAAAAGTAGTTATTTTTATTTTTTTCCTACAATAAGCAAACATGTATTACTTATATTTTAAAAGATAATTTCCAAAAACAGGTAAATCATAACTGTCATATAGATACAAAAATGATACTGTGAAAATAGTTTATTTTACTCATACTAAGGTAAGTAGAGAGATGTTATATCCAAAGAAAAAGTCAAAAAAGGCACCAATTTATGGAGAAAATAAATGTTGAAAAAATGAGCAGATGAAGGAAAAATTGATTTTTCCACAAAGGCAGAAGAAAAACAATTAAACCTACTAGATAGAACAGAATTTGCATGTGTGTCCTTACCTCCAATTTACAGAATTAGAATAGAGCTAAGACGGAAGGTTAAAATCATATAATAAAATATTTATATGTGTAATAAATTATTTTTAAGAAAACAGTTACAAAAATAAGGGCCTCAGGACAGCCTTACATCCATGTTCCAAGGCTATCACTTTCTAGCGGGCAAGTTCCTAAACTTGTCTTTGCTGTTGCCTCAGTTCCCTGATCTGTAAAATAGGGTAATAATCCCTAGCACACAGTCTTACTCCGAGGATTCAAAGTAAAGAGCTTACTGGTCTGGCACACTGTGAGCACTCAATACACTGATGGTATAATTTAGTAAAGCACAATGCCTGGCATATAATGGTTGCTCCATCAAAACGGAATGAATGAATGAAGGAATAAAAATATTGGTTCAGCTATTGCTTCCATGATGATGCTGGAAGGCTTCAGTGTTGTCACCAGCATGGTACAAGTCTCACCATGGCTTGGGCCCCAGACTGCACCACAGCCTCTCAGAAGACATGGGACCCAGATCATCTCAGTGCCAGAGCTCTGGCTGCAGGCAGCTACCCAGCAGTGGAAGAATAGAACCTCCATATGAAGTCTTTCTGGGAAACTCTGCTAACTTGTAGCAGCTGGAAAATGTTCCTCATTAACATCTGTCTGCATACAAGTCACATAATTTTACTAAGGTGGCAGAAACTCAATTTCAAAGTCAATACAGAAAAAAACACCTGGATGTCAGTCCTCAATGGCTTTAAGGCAACCAGAAGTGCCTGCACCTGTGTAGACCTCTGGGCAAGATGCCCCTACCATTTGGGATGCACCACTGGGCTTTCAGCTATGATGAGGCCCTCAAAAATTCTATACCCATGACTCCTCCTCCATCGGACATGGGTGGCATCCTCTGGAAGCCAGTGATTCCAGAGCACAAGTATCAGCACCTTGCCAAGGTAGAGGACCCACCCATGGCACTGTCACTGGCCATTGACAGTACAGACAAGGTCCTGCTGGCAAAAACTAAAGCTACCCATTCATCAGAAATTATTTGATCACAAAACAGACACAGAAGAGCACTTAACATTTTGAGCAATAGACAGGGCTAAGAGATCCTGGCTACATACCCTCTAATAGGCTTACCATCAAGACCAAGCACCTTTGAGTGGCAGAAGCACTCCATCAGCTAAAGCTACAGAGTGAGAGGATAACAAAAGAAGGGAAGCTCAGTGTATCAGCACAGTCCGTCCAAACAGCACTCCCATTCATCCCCTAAGCAGAAGCCCAGAGGCCAGTCTACCTGTGGTTCTTAGACATCCTTACCTGGCCCAAATCCAGCACCATGTATTCTGAAAGTGGAGAAGCGGACATGAGGACAGAAATTAATCATAAAAATGGAGCCTCCTTGGACCAAGATCTCCAAAAGTATGATCTGGGAGGTTTTGCCATCCAGGGCAATAGGGCCTAGAAGCCCCCTCCAGTAGAAATGATCCATGACCAGACCACCTGAACAGCTGAAGATTACGAAAACTTCAAGCCACCCAAGATGGACATCTCAGTGATGGAAGAGAAGAAATAACCACCAAGGACCATAACCTCAAACCCTGTGACTTGAGTATACTCATGTCCACTGTTTTCTAGAGCTCTTTCTATTCAAGTAGTTCCAGATAGAGGGTGTGTTGTATTCCACTACCCTTTTACCCTGGATCGGATATAGAAAAGTCATGGTTTTTTTGTAAAACCTCTTAAACTGAGGTTAGAGCTGGAGACATCACTGATTTTTTGTAAACAGTACAAAGCTTATCCTTATTGTGTAGAAGAATCAAAAGACAAAAGCATAAAAATAACTATAAATCTGTTAATGGGCACACAATATTTAAAGGTGTAATTTGTGACATGAATGGCGTAAAAGGGGAGTAGGGCTATAAAGGAATAGAGTGTATGTGATTTCAGTTAAATTAGTAGCAATATTAGGTAGATTATCATAACTTTAGAATGTTATATAAAACTTACAGAAAACAAATAGCAAAATGGCAAAAGTGCTTCCCTATCAGTAATTACTTCAAACGTAAATGAATTAAAAGGCATAGATTAGAAGGAGTCGGGGAGAATTGGAAAGTAGGATCCAACTGTTTGCTTTCTAAAAAAGATGCACTAAAAAAGACAAAGCTAGGTTGAAAGTGAAAGGCTGGAAAAAAATATTCCATAAAAATGAAGGTCAAAAGAGAGCAGCTATGCTAGTATCAGGCAAAATATACTTTGAGTAAAAGCTGTTACGAGTGACAAGAACTTTATATAATAGTAAAATGGTCAATTCACTAGGAAGATACAATTTAAAACACATATGCACCACACACCATTGTTTCAAATCTATGAAGGAAACATTGACAGAATTGAAGGGAGAAATAGCTCTACAATAATAGTAACAGATTTTAATACCCCACCTGCAAAAATGAATAAAACAACCAGACAGAAGATCAGTAAGAAAAATGAAAGACTGAAACAACACTTTTGATCAAGAAGATTTAATAAACATGTAGAGATCACTCCACATAACAATAGCTGAATGCACGCTTTTTAAAATAAAGATGGATCATTCTTCAGAATACTCCAGATATTAGGCTGCAAAGCGAGTCTTAATAAACTTCAGAAGATTGAAATTATATAAAGAATCTTCTGATCACAACAAAATGAAACTAGAAACCAACAGAAGAAGGAAAACTAGAAAAGTCACAAATGTGTGGAAACTGAACAATATAATCTTAAACAACCAATGAGCTAAAAACATAAAAAGAGAAATTAGAAAATTCCTTAAGACAAATGAAAATGAAAGCACAGTATAACAAAATTTATGGGATGCAGTGAGGGCAGTACTAAGAGGGTAAGTTACAGCTGTAAACACATTAAAAAAAAAAAAGAATAATAATCTCAAATTAACAACCTAGGATGGGTGCAGTGGCTTACATCTGTAATCCTAACACTTTGGGAGACCAAGGTGGAAGAATCACATGAGGCCAGTAGTTTGACACCAGCCTGGGAAACATGGTGAGACCGTATCTCTACAAAAAATAAAAATACAAAATTAACTAGGCATGGTGTCATGCACCTGAAGTCCTGTCTACTCAGGAGACTGAGCAAGAGGATTGTTTAAACCAAGAAGTTCAAGACTGCAGTGAGCTAAGATCATGACACTGCATTCAAGCCTAGCAAGACCCTCTCTTTCTAAATAAATAAATAAGCAAACAACCTAATTTACACTTTAAGAAACTAGAAAAAATGGAAAAAACTACAAAACTAGAAGAAAATAAATAATAAAGATTAGGCCAGATGTGGTGGCTCAGGCCTGTAATCCCAGCACTTTGGGAGCCCAAGGTGAGTGATAACCTGATCTCAGGAGATGGAGACCAGCCTGGGCAACACAGCGAAACCCTGTCTCTAAAAAAAAAAAAAAAAAAATTATCCAGGCATGGTGGCACATGCCTGTAGTCCCCGCTAACTAGGGGACTAAGGCAGGAGAATCGCTTGAGCTCAGGAGGTAGAGATTAAAGTGAGTGAAGATTGTGTCACTGCACTCCAGCCTGGGCGACAAAGTAAGACCCTGCTTCAAAAAAAATAAAAGAAAAGAAAAAGAAAGAAAGAGTAAATATTAGAACACAGATAAATAGAGAAAATAAATAAAATCCAAAATTAGTACGTTGAAAATATCAACAAAATTGATAATCCTGTAGATAAATTGACCAAGAAAGAAGGGGGAAGACTCAAATAAATAAAACGAGGTATGCAAGAGGGAGCACTACTACCTATTTTAGAAAAATAAAAGGAGTATAATAGTTTTAAGAGCAATCATACAACAACAAGCTGGATAACATAAATGAAATAGACAAATTCCTGGAACACACAACCTACCAAGACTATGAAGCCATGAAGAAATAGAAAATCTGGATACGTCCATAATTAGTAAGGAAATATTGAATCATTAGTCAAAAACCTCCCAATAAAGGAAAGCCTAGTACCCAGAAAGTGGCTTCACTGGTGAATTCTACCAAACATTTTAAAAAGAATTAGCACTAATTCTGCTCAAACTCTTCCAAAAAATGAGAGGGAGGAACACTCTAACTCATTCTATGATGACAGCATTATCCTGATATCAAAGCAGTCTCTACAAGAAAATTTTAAAACACTATCCTTTATAAATATTGATGCAGAAGTCTTCAATAAAATACTAGAAAGAAAGCCAAATTCAAGAGCATATTAAAAAGATTAAACACCATGACCAAGTGGTTATGCATGGATATTTCAACACATGAAAATCAATCAATATAATATACCACATTGACAGAAAGAAGAGAAAAAAACATACAATTATCTCGATTAATGCAGAAATAACATCTGACAAATTCAACACAGTTTTATGATAAAAAGTTCAACAAACTAGGATTAGAAGGAAACATCCTAAACACTATAAAGGTCAAATTGGAAAAACTCACAGCCAACAATTAACTCACTGGTGAAAGACTAACAGCTTTTCCTCTAAGATCGGGACAACACAGAGAGGCCCATCACTCTCACAACTTCTATTTAGCATAGTACTGGAAATCCTAGCCAGAGAAATTAGACAAAAAAGAAATAAAAAGTATCCAAATTGAAAAGGAAGAAGTAAGATTTTCTCTGTTTACGAACAACATGATCTTACATGTGGAAAGCCCTAAAGTTTCCTTTTTTTTTTTAACCTTAAGTTCTAGGACATATGTGCAGAATGTGCAAATTTGTTACATAGGTATATATGTGCCATGGTGGTTTGCTGCACCTATCATTTCATCAACTAGGTTTTCAGCCCTGCATGCATTAGGTATGTGTCCTAATGCTCTTCCTTTCCTTACCTCCCAGCCCCAACAGTCCCTGGTGTGTGATGTTTTCCCAGTGCCCATGTGTTCTCATTGTTTAGCTCCCACTTATGAATGAGAATATGCGGTGTTTGGTTTTCTGTTCCTGTGTTAGTCTGCTGAGAATAATGGCTTCCATCTTCATTCATGTCCCTGCAAAGGACATGAACTCATTCTTTTTATGGCTGCATAGTATTCTATGGTGTATATGTGCCACATTTTCTTTATCCAGTCTATCATTGATGGGCATTTGGATTGGTTCCAAGTCTTTGCTATCGTAAATAGTGCTGCAATAAACATATGCGTGCATGTGTCTTTACAGTAGAATGATTTATAATCCATTGGGTATATACCCAGTAATGGGATTGCTGGGTCAAATGGTATTTCTGGTTCTAGATCCTTGAGGAATCACCAAACTGTCTTCAACAATGGTTGAACTAATTTACAGTCCCACCAACAGTGTAAAAGCATTCCCATTTTTCCACAGCATCTGTTGTTCCCTGACTTTTTTTTTTTTTTTTTTTTTTTTTTTTTTTGAGATGGAGTTTCGCTCTTGTTACCCAGGCTGGAGTGCAATGGCGCGATCTCGGCTCACCGCAACCTCCGCCTCCTGGGTTCAGGCAATTCTCCTGCCTCAGCCTCCTGAGTAGCTGGGATTACAGGCACGCGCCACCATGCCCAGCTAATTTTTTGTATTTTTAGTAGAGACGGGGTTTCACCATGTTGACCAGGATGGTCTCGATCTCTTGACCTCGTGATCCACCCGCCTCGGCCTCCCAAAGTGCTGGGATTACAGGCGTGAGCCACAGCGCCCGGCCTGTTCCCTGACTTTTTAATGATTACTATTCTAATTGTCGTGAGATGGTAGTTGTGGTTTTGATTTGCATTTCTCTAATGACCAGTGATGATGAGCTTTTTTCATGTTTGTTGGCCACATAAATGTCTTCTTTTGAGACATACCTATTCTACCTTTTGCCCACTTAGTGAATAGGCAACCAATGGAATGGGAGAAAAATTTTGCAATCTACCCATCTGACAAAGGTCTAATATCCAGAAGTTTCCATTTAAAAATAAAAAAAGTCGGGTGTGGTTTATTATGCCTGTAATCCCAGCAACTCAGGAGGCTAAGGCAGGAGGATAACTTAAGACCAGGAGTTTAAGACCAACCTGGGCAATATAGCAAGGCCAGGCACCGTGGCTCATGCCTGTAATCTCAGCATTTTGGGAGGCTGAGGAGGGTGGATCACTTGAGGCCAGGAGTTTGAGACCAGCCTGGGTAATATGGTGAAACCCTATCTCTACAAAAAAATACAAAAATTAGTAGGGCATGGTGGTGCATGCCTGTAATCCCAGCTACTCCAGAGGCTGAAGCAGAAAACCATTTGAACCCAAGAGGCAGAAGTTGCAGTGAGCCTAGATGGTGCCACTGCATGCCAGCCTGGGTGAGAGAGGGAGACTCTGTCTGAAAAAAAAAAAAAAAAAAAAAAAAAAAAGACCAGCCTAGGCAACATAGAACGACTCTGTCTCAAAAAAAAAATTTTTTTTTTAATTATTCTGGTGTGGTGGTGTGTGCCCATAGTCCCAGCTTCTTGAGAAGCTGAGGCAGCAGGATCACTTGAGCCCAGGAGGTTGAGGCTGAAGTGAACTACAATCGCACCACTACACTCCAGCCTAGGCAACAGGGCAAGACCCTGTCTCTAAAAATTTTTTTAATTTTTTTTAAAAGAACATTCTACTAAAAATACAAAAATTAACTGGGTGTGGTGGCAGGCACCTGTAATCACAGCTACTTAGGAGTCTGAGGCAGGAGAATTGCTTGAACCCGGGAGGCAGAGGTGGCAGTGAGCTGGGATCAAGTCACTGCACTCCATCCTGGGCAACAGAACAAGGTGAGACTCATCTCAAAAAAAAAAAATTCAGCAAAGTTGCAGAATACAAAATCAACATGCAAAAAGCAGTTATGTTTCTACACACTAATAATGAGCAATCTGAATCTGAAAAGGAAACTAGTAAAACAGTTCCATTTACAATAGGAGCATAAAGAATAAAATAAGAAATAAACTTGGCTGAGGAGGCAAAAGACTTGAACACTGCTGCAAAACATTTCTGAAGAAAGCTAAAGAAGGCATAAACATTTCTGTCTTTAGCTTCTTCCACAAAACATTGCTGAACGAAGCCAAAGAAGACACAAAAAAATTGAAAGACATTCATTTCATGGACTGAAAAACTTAATTTGGTTAAGGTGGCAATAAACTACCCAACACAATCTACAGAGTCAGTGCAACCCCTAACAAAATCCCACTGACCTTGTTTTTTCATAACCGGGAAAATCTATCCTAAAATCCATATATAATCTAACAGTCCAAACAATCTTGAGAAAAAAAAATAACAAAGGGGGAGGTTTCATACTTCCTAATTTCAAAACTTACTATAAAACCACAGTAATCAAAATGGTATGATTTGATACTAGTATAAAAACAGAGACACAGATCTATAGAAGCTAATAAAAAGCCCAGAAATAAACTTTCACGTTTATGGTTAAGTGATCTTTCACAAGGGCGCTAGGACCATTCAATGAAGAAAGAACAGTCTTTTCTTTTTATATAGAGTTTCAACTTTTATTTTAGGTTCAGGGAGTACGCATGCAGGTTTTGAGTTTGGGGTACAAATAAGCCCATCACCCAGATAGTGAGCATAGTATCCAACAGGTTGTTTCTCAGCCCTTTTCGCCATCTCATCTCACAGTCCTTCTCTTATATTCCCCAGTGTCTATTGTTCCCATCTTTATAGTCACATATACCCAATGCTTAGCTCCTACCTATAAATGCGAACACGTAGTATTTGGTTTTCTAGAACAGTCTTTTCAACAGATGATTTTGGAAATATCGAAGCGAAAAAAAAATGAAGTTAACCCTGACTTTATACCATACACAAACGTTAACTCAAAATGGATGAAAGATCTAAATGTAAGAATTCAAAGTGTTAGAAGAAAACATAGAAAAAAAGCTTTATTATATTGGCTTTGGCAAGGATTTCCCAGATATAACACCAAAACTACAGGTGACAAAACAAAAAACAGAAAAGTTGGACTTCATTTAAATTAAAAACTTTGTGTGTCAAAGGGCACTATCCACAGAGTGCAATGGCATTTCATGGAAGGGGAGAAAATATTTGTAAATCATATATCTGTAAGTGATTGATATCCAGAATATCTAAGAACTCCTACAACTCAACAACAAAAAAATCAACCCAATTAAAAAATGCGCAAAGTACTTGAATATATATTTCTCCGAAGAAGATATACAAATGACCAGCAAGCACTTGAAAAGCTGCTCAACATAACAAGTCATTAGAGAAATGCAAATCAAAACCATAATAGGATACCCTTTCACACTCATTAGGATAGCTATTATTTAAAAAAATTAATGGAAAATAATTAGTGTTGACAGGGATGTGGAAAATGAAAGCCTTTGTGCATTGCTGGTGCAAAGTAAAATGGTGCGGCTGCTGTGGAAAACAGCATGGTGGATCCTTGAAAAAATAAACATAGAATTGCCATACAATCCAGCAATCTCACTTCTAAGTATATAACCAAAAGAATTAAAACAGGTATATGAACAGATATTTGTATGTCCATGTTCACAGCAGCATTATTTACAACAGCCAAAAGGTGAAAGCAACCCGAGAATTCATAGACAGACGAATGAATAAACAAAATGTGGTATACACATACTAAGAAATGTTACTGAGCCTTACAAAGGAAGGAAATTCTGACACATGCCACAGCATGAACCTTGCTACGTGAAATAAGCCAGAAACAAAAGGATAAAGATTGTAAATTTTTACTTCTATGTGGTTCCTAGAGTAGTCAAATTCATTGAGCCAGAAAGTAGAATGGAGGTTGCCAGGGACTGGGGAAATGGAATGTATAGTTATTGTTTAATGGGTACAGAGTTTCAAAGGGAAGGATGAATTCTGGAGATAGATGATGATTGCAAAACATGTGATCATGCATGCCACAAAATGCCGCAAAACTCTACATTAAAATGATGAAAATGATAAATTTTGGGCTATGTGTATTTTGCCACAATAAAAAGTATTTACTGATTACATTCCTTTTAAAACATTTTCAAACGTTTACCCAGAAAATTTATTTTCCCAATCACAGTGACCATTCCCATATTTTTCTCACTGCATGTCCTCTTGAATTATATTCTTTTTAATTTGCACTCTATTGATGAGTATTTCTTTTTTATTTTTTAATTTTTGTGTTTACATAGGAGATGTATATATTTAGGGGGTATATGAGATATTTTGATACAGACATACAATGCATAATAATCACATCAAGGTAAATGGGGTATCCACCCCATCCAGCATTCATCCTTTGTGTTACAAACAATCCAATTATACTATTTTAGTTATTTTAAAATGTACAGTAAATTATTGTTGACTATAGTCACCCTGTTGCGCTGTCAAATACTAGATCTCATTCATTCTATCTAACTAGATTTTTGTACTCACTAACCATCCCCTCAACTTCCAAACCAATCCCCTTCCCAGCCTCTGGTAAGCATTGTTCTACTCTCTATCTCTGTGAATTCAATTGTTTTAATTTTTAGCTCTCATAAATAAGTGAGAATATGTGAAGTTTGCCTTTCTCTGCCTGGCTTATTTCACTTCACATAACGACCTCTAGTTCCATCCACGTTGTTGCAAATGACACAATCTCATTCTTTCTTGACAGCTGAATAGTACTCCATTGTGTATATGTACCACATTTCTTTATCCATTCATCTATTGATGGACACTTAGGTTGTTTCCCAATCTTGGCAGTTGTGAATAGTGCTGCAAACATGGGAGTGCAGATATTCCTTCGATGTACGGATTTCCTTTCTTTGGGGTATATAACTAGCAGTGGAATTGCTGTATCATATGGTAGTTATATTTTTAGTTTTTTGGGAATCTCCAAACTGTCCTCTACAGTAATTGTACTAATTCACATTCCCACCAACAGTGTATGAGGGTTCCCTTTTCTCTACATCTTTGCCAGCATTTGTTATTGCCTGTCTTTTGGATAAGAGCCATTTTGACTACGGTAAGATGATATCTCATTGTAGCTTTGATTTGCATTTTTCTGATGATCAGTGATGTTGAGCACCTTTTGGTACACCTGATTGCCATTTGCATGTCTTCTTTTGAGAAATGTCTATTCAGATCTTTTGCCCATTTTTTAATGAGATTATTAGATTTTTTCCTATAGAATTGTTTGAGTTCCTTATATATTCTGGTTATTAATCTCTTGTCGAATGCATAGCTTGCACATATTTTCTCCCCTTCTGTGTGTCATCTCTTCACTTTTTTGATTGTGTCCTTTGTTGTGCAGAAGCTTATAATAGATGAATATTTCTTAAATTGAGGTCTATGGATTCCTGAAGAGGGCTGTGGATATACACTCATCCCTCACATATCCTTATGATAGTTTAAGTTGTGTTTTATAAGCGTTTGTAAATAGTAAGCATTTTACACCTGACTTACCTGGATATCCACCTTTGACCTAATTCTCTCCACACAATTTCTATGCCTGAACTGATGTTTGGGCACTATGTTAGTAGGGATCTATCAAAGAAAGAATAAAGGCAGGCTGCTTCACTAAAAGATGCTTTCAACATGAAGGCCAATGGGGACATGGCAAGCTGTGAGGTGAAAGTTCCACAGTAGTTAGGATGGAGACATGTGTGGGAACTGAGTCATCACTCAGCCCCCACGAATGAAAGAACCCTGATCTGAAAAAAAACTAAAGCATGGCAGTATGGCCCAGATTCACTCTGTATATGACAGTGTGGTTTCTGCAAAACCATTTTCTATCATCTTAAATTAACCTTGTTAATTACATGCCTTAATTCATAGTTTATTTTTGGATGTGAAAATCTATTTTGGTCTTATATGAATGAAAGCCATAAACTTAAGTAGTATATAAAACAATTTAATATTTATATTTGTTTATACTTACATAGGTAATGCTATAATAAAACCACTTTAAATATTTTTAACTATGGAAAAGGAGATATGAAGATTTTGCAACTTGCATAGAAGCCAGCTAACAGTGAGTGATTCAGATACAATATTTATAATTGCATTATTAGATTTGAAACTCCTTTAAATTTGAAAAGTCTGGATTTAACTGACAAGGAAACATGTGAGAAGCAATGGAAATGGATTGTAAATGTCAGCATCATGTTTGATCATACCAAGGTGACCTTAAAATGCCATCTTATCCACTTTAATTTAACAAGGCTGATTTCCTAAAATATCAAATATTTGATATAACCAAGAATATATATTGAACTACTGGAACAAATAGCTAGAAGATATTTCAGTTGTCCCACTTGAAAAAAGCAAAATGTAGGCAAACTCTTCTCAACATGGGTGGTGGGGAAGGAGGTGGGGCAGTCCTCCTTAAGTGGGAACTTTTATCTTTCCGCTTCATTGAAAGCAGGGAAAGCCAACCTTACCCAGACTTGAAGAATTTTCTTTTGCAAGATTTAATCTAAGCACCCCTGTTCCCCGCAAGCGCCTACCACCAGCATGTCATTCCTTTATTCAGACATCACAGCTCTTCCTTTTTTACAATGCAATTTCCCTGAAAAGAACTAACACACTAAATTCCCAAAATCTCAATGGAAAAGCATTAATCCCATTGCTTTCTTCCCTGAAAAAATAGGCTATATATAAAAAAGATAGAAGGAGCTAAAAATAAATAAATAAATAAATAGTTTCTAATTACCATTTATTGAAAGCCAGTACCTTACTAGACACTGTAGGGGCATTATGTGCTCTCTCTAATTCCTATAACTCTTTAAGGAAGGTTTTATTTGCCCATTTCACGAATGAGGAAACTAAAGCAGAGTATTAAAACTTGAGCCACTGCACCCAGCCAGGAGAAATCTGTAAGATCACCAATCCTGTATCCTTTGTATCTTTAAGGGTGACACTATCCTATCCTGTTGTTTATTGTTTTATCGTGTTTTGTTTACTATCTCAGCTGGAAGCCCTGACAAAAGGATCCGTTTTCACTTGGCCTTCCCCATTACAATAGGTCCTACCCCACAGTTTAAGGACTCAACTACCAAGCATGTCAGTCCTAACTATACATCTGTGGACCAGGAAAATAACCACTGCGTGAGGGGCAGAGGTCTGCAGATGCAGTGAACTCCACTTATTACCTGGTCCTCATATATCCCCACTCTAAAAGGAGGATCAAGGTGACACTACAGATCTCTAGGTGACAACATCCACTTGGACACTAAGGCCTACATCCCTCATAATGTTTGGGTGCCCTCTTTCCCCAGTGTACAGTCACCCTAGTTAGTGGCTGTAAGCCCATTTGGAAAAGAACTGGGAGAATCATTTGCACGTATACTTGCGATGGTGTTGCAGAGTCTCTTCTTGGAAACCTGATCTGTCCTTCAGTTAGTGCATTCTGAATCTAAAAACTGCCTCAGATATGAAAACAAAGCAATAAATCCTTATTGTTTTTTACTGGAGTCCTTGCCCTTCTTCTGGTCATCTATTCATAATTTCTTCTGGTGGTACAAGCTTAGTACTGCTTATGTTGACTCCATATCTGCTTTGCCTCCAGGGATGCCATGTTAAATTATTAACATTCTCCCTAACTCTCAAAGGTCCTATACTCCAACTCCTGCCACTACTTCAACCTGGTAGTCACAATGACCATTATATTCACCCAGCACTTCGCAATAGTCACCTAACTCCATTGTTCTCATTGTTCTGATTTTCTCCATATTTCTCAAACACCTGATACATGGCACTGAGCAATGCATTCCTTTGCATTCCATCCCACTTCCTCAATGGTAAGAGTTTTAATAACCAAAGCTACCAGTTTTTGCCAGAGGCTGGCTGTGCTTCACCAACCACTAGTGATAAAATCCTCTTTGCCAGCCAGATGGCAAGTGATCCAACTCCTGGGCCCTATCTTACTGCCTGCCTTATCAAACCACTCCTAGCACCAACTGTCACAGGTTGAGTTCTCGGGAAGCAAATGCTGGTACAGCGTTTGACATGCAGAAATGATTCATGCAGGATGAACTCCTGTGGAGAGGAGGGGGAGGACATAGGATGAGGCACAGGGAGAAGCTGAATTGCCATGCAGGCTCATTAAAACTTGGCCGATATATTGCACTTATGGCTAATAGAATTACGTCATGGGGGAACCAAAGTGGCCAGACCATTTTCCCCTGCCATGATCAGTCACTGGATGTTGGCCACCTCAGGAAGGGTGTGTCATTGGGCAAGGAGGCTTTCTGTAGCTTAGGCAAACCCTGAAGAAGCTGGGAGCAGAAGGCTGTCTATGGACAGTATTCCCAGCACCTCCTGAAAGAAAGCTCTTCCTTCAAAAATATCTGACTGTTGTATCTTTGTGTGCATCACAAATGTGCTGCAAAGCAAAAGACAACTGCTACATAGTGAAATATAGAAATGTACAACACAGTCAAATATAATACTGAATAAAAGAAGCCAGACTGAAATGAATATATACCATAAGATTCCATAAAATTCAGAACTCAGAGGCCTCAGAAACAACACCACACATCTACAACCATCTGATCTTTGACAAACCTCACAAAAAAAAGTCCTTTCTTTAACATAGGGGAAAGGACTCTATGTTTAATAAATGATGTTGGAAAAACTGGCTAGCAATGTGCAGAAAGCAGAAACTGGACCACTTCCTGACACCTTACACTGAAATTAACTCCAGATGGATTAAAGATTTAAACATAAAACCTAACACCATAAAAACTGTAGAAGAAAACGTAGGCAAAACCATCCAGGACATAGGCATAGGCAAGGACTTCATGACTAAAACACCAAAAGCAATGACAACAAAAGCCAGGATAGACAAATGGGATCTAATATTAAACTCCAGAGCTTCTGTACAGCAAAAGAAACAATCATTAGAGTGAAATGACAACCAACAGAATGGGAAAAATTTTTGCAATCTACCCATTCGACAAACAGCTAATATCCAGAATCTACAAATAACTAAAACAGATATACAAGAAAAAAACAAACAAACTCATTCAAAAGTGGGCGAAGGATATGAACAGACACTTTTCAAAAGAAGACATATATGAGGCCAACAAACATATGAAAAATGTTCATCATCACTGGTCATTAGAGAAATGCAAATCAAAACCACATTGAGATATAATCTCATGCCAGTTAGAATGGCGATCATTAAAAAATCTGGAAACAACAGATGCTGGAGAGGATGTGGAGAAATAGGAACACTCTTACACAGTTGGTGGGAGTATAAATTAGTTCAACCATTGTGGAAGATGGTGTGGTGATTTCTCAAGGATCTAGAACTAGAAATATCATTTGACCCAGCTATCCCATTACTGAGTATGTACCCAAAGGACTATAAATCCTTCTATTATAAAGACACACGCACACATACGTTCATTGCAGCCCCATGTACAAGAGCAAAGACCCCAAACCAACCCAAATGCCCATCAATGATGGACTGAACAAAGAAAATGTAACACATACACCACAGAATACTATGCAGCCATTCAAAAACGATAAGTTCGTGTCCTTTGTAGAGACTTGGATGAATCTGGAAACCATCATTCTCAGCAAACTGACACAAGAACAGAAAACCAAACACCACATGTTCTCACTCATAGGCAGGTGCTGAACAATGAGAACACATGGACTCAGGGAGAGGAGCATCACACACTGGGGGTAGTCGGGGGTAGATAGGGGAGGGACAGCTGGGGGGCAGGGTGGAGAGGGATAACATGGGGAGAAATGCCAGGTATAGATGAAGAGGAAATTGAGGCAGCAAATCACCTGGTCATGTATGCACCTATGCAACAACCCTGCATGACCTGCACATATACCCCAGAACCTAAAGCAAAATTTTAAAAAATTTAAAAATTTTAAAAATGGAAAGTACTATGCAAATACAAGCGATTAATTATGGCAAAAAAAAAGTTCAGAACTCAGGCAAAACTGCTTAAAATGTTGGAATTCAGAACAGCCTTCTCTTTCAAAGGGGCATATGGACTGGAAGGAGTCCAAAGGAGGTTTCTGGGTTGTTGGTCCTGCTTAACTACTTAATTTCATACTAGTTGCATGGGTGCATTCACTTTGTAAAAATGCATCAAGCTCTACAGATATAAGTTGTAACCTTTTTAAATATTCATATTATATTTCAATAACATGTACTTATCGAGAAATAAAATGAAAGATAAACTATATTTCAAGGCATAGAAAAATACATAATAATTTCAAAACCATGATGTTTTTTATTGCCAAAGTATAAGTGTTGGGTTTTTTTTTTAACATTTTAAGAAAATGATAATATTGGTAATATGTGGCTATTGCAAAATATATACATACATATATATATATATATATATTTTTTTTTTTTTTGAGTCAGAGTTTCACTCTTGTTGCTGAGGCTGAAGTGCAATGGCACAATCTTGGCTCACTGCAACCTCCGCCTCCCAGCTTCTAGCGATTCTCCTGCCTCAGCCTCCCAAGTAGCCAGGATTACAGGCATGCGCTACCACACCTGGCTAATTTTGTATTTTTTAGTAGAGACGAGGTTTCTCCATGTGGGTCATGAACTCCTGACCTCAGGTGATCCACCTGCCTCAGTTTCCCAAAGTGCTGGGATTACAGGCATGAGCCACCATGCCTGGCCAGAAAAAAAAATTATTTATTAAATACTGAGATATTGCAAAAACCTTGGTAGTGGTCCTTGAAAGACTGAAGTTGTTGGACTGACTTTAAGCAAAATGTCACATATTACCTTTCTAGAATTCTCTTAATGGTGTGAATGATTCCAAAATGCAGCCATGATCTGTTAAGCGCGCTTCAGGTTAGAGGATGTGTGTCTGTTTGGTTCCTAATTTTGTTTGTCACTTAAAACTGGATGTCCTGTGATTTCAGATCATCACTTTCGTGGAAGAAATACAAAGCAAAATATCAGGACTGGCAGATCAATCCATTAAACATCCTTTTATGGTTTTGATTTTTGCAGACCTCTAACAGCAAAGCTGTTTCTTCCTGAATCTTTATATCCGTTTGTTTCTCTGTCCATTTCCGAATGTCATGGGGAGATATGCAAAATGTGAAGAGAAAACACTCACTTCAAACATCCCATTTTATTTTTACCACTTCTGGGAAAGACTGTTCAGAGGCTTCAAGAGAGAAGACAGGGACCAATGGACTGTGCACTTTGGCTGAAGTCCCTAAGACACAGACACATCCCTTATTCTTCTGTCAAACAGAAGATTTTGGCTGGATGCAGTGTCTTGTGCCTGTAATCCCAGCACTTTGAGAGGCCAAAACAGGAGGGTCTTTTGAGATCAGGAGTTTGAGACCAACCTGGATGATACACCAGACCCCATTGCTACAAAAAATATTAAAAAAAAAAAAAAAAGGATTTTTGGCTGGACACAGTGGCTCACACCTGTAATCCACCAAGTCAGGCATATCACTTGAGGTCAGGAGTTGGAGACTATCCTGGCCAACATGGCAAAGCCCCATCTCTACTAAAAATACAAACATTAGCTAGGTGTGGTAGTGCATGCCTATAATCCCAGCTATTTGGGAGGCTGAGGCAGAAGAATCACTTGAACCCAAGAGGCAGAGTTTGCAGTGAGTTGAGATCGCGCCACTGCACTCCAGCCTGGGTGACAGAGCAACACTCCATTTCAAAAAAAAAGGGAGATTTTGCAGGTAGTAGGTGTTAAACTAGCACCTCCTGAGACTTTCTCCTTAGTATAACCAAGAGTGAAAGGCAACTGAAAAAGGAACAACTCTCTCCATTTCAATGTTGTAAAACTCTCTGTCTACCACCTAAAATGTGCACCACTCGTTCACCACTTAAAATGTTCTCACTGTAGACTTTAGGAATCCTCGCTCCTAGCAAAAAAGGGGGTTCTGCAACCCACCTAGCACACCTCACCTTGCGTTTCTATCCTATCCTTCATTTCCTATGTCTATTTCTGAGACACAGACTTTAAGAAGCACATTAGTTATTCAGTTCCTACATCACCACCCTCTGAACCCCATTTTCCTTGTCTGAAAAATAGGGTTAATAATAGCCCATCTCCAGCCCCTTTCTTACCTTACAGAGAGTCATTGTGAGAATTAAATCAGTTAAATATATATGTATTATGTACAATAATATACAATATATATAATTATAATATATGTAATTATATATTATTATTATATATTATACAGCATATACAAAAATATATAATTACAATAATATTGTATACTATTGTATATAATATATAACATACACTATCTTTATATTTATTATATATATTACATATTATATATGTTATATATGTAACATTTAGATTAATACCTGATACATAACAAATGCCATATGTCTGCTATATTAATAATAACTATTATTATTATTCCCATCAGTTGGGCATATAATTATTCATTTCCTTTTTTCCAAAAAAAAAAAAAAATTGTGTTTTGCCTTATACTAAGCTCTGTAGGGACCAGAAGAGGAATAAACCTTTGTTCTTGCCTTTAATTAACTTGCAATTTTATCAGAGGTGACTGAATAACGTGCCAAAAAATAAAAATGAAACAGTTCTAAAGCAATTTTTTTAAAGCCTAGATTAGAAGCCGCAATCACACTACCGACAGATCCACGCTGCCCGGCGGTCTGTTCTCCCTTCCCTCCGCCTCTGCAGATCCATCCTATGCCCCTGTCTCCCTGCTCTGTGCCTGCAAGGAGCCGTCCACTGTGATCGGCAGCACCCCAACCCCTCGTGCTCTTCCCCTTAGAGCCAGCCAATGAGAGGCACCAGCAGGAAATGGGATGGTGAGAAGAGAGAAAGTTTGAGATATTTCCTCCCTCTTTCTCCCCGCTGTAGAGCGCTGCCTCCGATAGTGGCTACTTCTCCTTGGCTCAACGCAGCCCATCTCCAGCCCCTTTCTTACCTCCTCTCACCTCTTCAGGCTTCCCGCTGTTGCTGGAACTTGGGGACTTCAGCATCGTTTATTGGTCCCTCAGCTCTGCCTACACCTCTGTAAATAGTCCCTCCGTTGAATCTCTTCAGTCAAATCTTATGAAGGAAATTCTGCTTCCTGCCAGAATCATGACTGATCCAATAACTACAGGGCATCAGTAACCTGAGAATTATCTAATTACTCTACTGACTCAGAACACGGGTGCTAAGGAACATTAAGAGCTTGATGTGGAAGACGATAGAATAATCCAGACTTGCTCAATTGGCCTGTAGTAATAATAGTGATGACTGCCACGTTTTGAATATTTACTATGGAGTGGGCACTTTGTCAAGTCCTTGCATCCTTCGCATGCCTCATCTCATTTAACCTTCCCCAAAACCAAGAAGTTTATTAACCCTTTTTTTTTTTTCATTCTATCACCCAGGCTGGAGTACAGTGGCGCAATCGTGGCTCCCTGCAGCCTCGACCCCACCCAGCTCCAGTGACCCTCCCACCTCAGCCTCCTGTGTAGCTGGGACTACTAGTGTGCACCACCAAACCCAGCTAATTTTTAAATTTTTGGTAGAGGTGAGGGTCTCACTATGTTGCCCAGGCTGGTCTTGAACTCCTGGACTCAAGTGATTCTCTCACTTCAGCCTCTCTAAATGCTGGGATTACAGGCGTGAGCCACTGTGCCTGAGTAAACCTTAATTTTAAAATAAAGAAATGGAGATAGAGACAGGCGCGGTTAGGGAGACAGGGGATGCGGCCTCCCTTCTGCTATGGTGCTGTTAGATGTGAGAAATCAGAGAACTAGGAGGAAGAAGTAACTTCGCTGCCTTTTTTCCTGATGCACATGATTGCCTGAAATTTTTTTAAATATACTGTTCCCCACAATGTGTTGTTTTCCAAAATTCCTCAGATTTGCTCTTTGTTGACTATTTTAGAATATTTGAGTTTAAATAAATGGGCAGAAGAAAAAAAATGCATATATATATTATATACATAGTTTTTGAAAACTGACAATGTAATTTAAAATCACATTATTTGACTCGATTTGCTAATCTGAGTACCCCATTACTTTCTGGGTAGCTTAACACTAGCATACACAGGTGTAGTTCTTCTTTCTCTCTCTCTCTCTCTCTTTTTTCCCCATACCTACCCCACTCCTCTGGCTCTGGGTTTTACCCTCCAACCACCTCCTTTTCCCCTAAAGAACAATTTTTCTACCGATTTTTTTTAGTTATGATAACAAAAGCTTTCAAGTAAAGCAAAAAATGCTGTTTTCTTCCCAAAGCCAGCTGTTCTCTGACACAAAGTAACAGTGATACTAAACATTGCTAGCAATTGTTATGAAAATGCATTTCCCTGTATCCTGTTGTCATGGCAGCTAAAGATCAAGACATGCCTGCTACAGACAGCAATTTATACTGATTTGAAAGACTGTTTGGGGAGAAACATTAAAATGTATAATCGAATGCATTTGAAACCATGGCCCGACAAAGTACAATATCAGTTATTCAAATAACATTTCTGAAGCAAAGTACATCATTTATTTCAATCAATGTTGTGTTCGTTATCTATGCTCGCGGAATTAACTTTAATTTCCAGCACACTGGCAATTTCATTATTTTTCTCGGCATTCAGAATCTTCCTATTACCTTTGCTCAGGCACTGGCCAGCATAACACAGACAGCAACACTCAAGTCAGTGACATTGTGAGACCCAGAGCTGCTATAACATTTTATTTTCTCTATGGCTTCATTGTTTGCTGGGCTGAGGGTATCCCTTAGGTGAATTTCTGCCTTGGACAGCAACTGCTTGAAATGTTGTAGCATGACCAATTCTCCTTCATGCAGATTGTAATATCACTGCAAGAACTGTATCCTATATATCACGCTTTTGCTTCTCCGTGAGGGAGGGGAAGCAAAGTCCAGGAATAAGAAAGATGGAGGCTGGAGGATGCCAAAGAGAGACTATAAAGGGTTCAGATGCAAATAATTGAGTACAAAATACCACTTTTATTAACAATTTGGATGGTGGTTCTTGTCCCTAATCCTTTTTATTGGTTATCCCTCAAAATCACCCAGGGAGACGCCTGGCATTTGGCAGGCAGGGAAATAGAGGCATGGGCGGATTAAGGGACTATAGTCACAAAACAGATCAGTAGCCGAGCCAGGATGAGAACTCAGAATTCTGACATTCCTGAGCCATTGTTCAGCCAGTGGCCTCCCAAACATGGGTCTAAGGAATTTTATTGAGATTGTCTAAAGCTTAACTGACTGCCACCCCTCCAAGGATAATTAGTTACACTACTTTTCCCATAGCTGTGTAATGCACACTAACATTTTAGCCTTGACCTTATGAAAGTGACTTTCATTTCACTTCAGGATGGTCACACATTTCATCCTCTCTAATCCTGCCCCTTTAAAATTGGCATTTGCATGTCAGAAGCTGCCAGTAGCCTCCCATACAGTCCAGCTTTCCCTCTTAAACTGTGTACTCAAGTCAAATGTATACATCCACACTGAGTATGAGATACTGCATTCATGTAAATCACCAATTCTCATCCCTCATTCTTATCCTGGAATTCACAGGCCCTAGTGAACCTGGTCACATAGTTGAAAAAGGAAGCAGCAAACAGTGTCATTCACAGACTACAACACTCTTCCAAGTGTTCTGCACATAATTTTTTCTTTTTTTTTTTTTTTTTTTGAGACAAGGTCTCACTCTGTCACCCAGGCTGGAGCGCAGTGTGGCACAATCATGGCTTACTGCAGTTTCCAACTCCTGGGCTCAAACAATCCTCCCACCTTAGCCTCCCAAGTAGTTAGGACTACAGGTGTACATCACCACACCTAGCTAATATTTTTCTTTTTTTCTTTATTATTATTATTATTATTATTATTATTATTATTATTTACAGATGATGTCTCACTATGCTTCCAGGTTGGTCTTGAACTCCTGGTCTTGAGCAGTCCTCCCACCTCAGCCTGGGATTATAGGAGTGATCCTCCATGCTCAGCCTATTATTTTATTTTATTTTATTTTTTGATGAAGTTTCACTCTTGTTGCCCAAGCTGGAGTGCAATGGCATGATCTTGGCTCACTGCAGCCTCTGCTTCCCGGAGTCAAGCGATTCTCCTGCCTCAGCATCCTGAGTAGCTGGGATTACAGGCGCCTGCCATCACACCTAGCTATTTTTTTTTGCTTTTAGTAGAGACAGGGTTTCACCATGTTGGCCAGGCTGGTCTTGAACTTCTGACCTTGGGTGATCCACCTGCCTTGGCCTTTCAAAGTGCCGGGATTACAGGCATGAGCCACCGCAGCTGGCCTCAGCTGATGATTTTAAATAACACACTAAACTAAGTTATTACTCGGTTCTATAGATGAGGAAACTGAGGTACATGGAAGTTAAGTAATCCACCCAACGTAATACAGCTAGTAAGTGGCAAAGCCAAGATGTGAACACATTTGCTTGGCTCCAGAATCTGTGTGCTCAGCCACTGTTCTAAGCTGCCCCTGGGACACACAGTGGTTAAGAGTTTAGGCTCTGGGACCCAACAAATCAAGGTCCATATCCCAGTTGTACACAAGACTTTGGATAAATTACTTCACTCGGCTCCAGGTTGATGGGTTATAATAATTATGGTTAAATTTGCTAAGTAAAGTCATCAGCACTGTGCCTGGCACATAGCAACTTTCTAAAAACATTAGCTGCTTGCCATTGTTAAGAAATGAACAAGTTCAGAGCAAATGACCAGGAAGTCTGACCCATGGTAGAATCATCCAAGGAGGAAACCGACATGGGGAAGGAATTCATTTCCCTGCACAGTCCTGTCCCTCCCAATAAAGGGTGGGCCAGGGTAGAAGGGGGAAATGAGAGAAGTGGGATGGTGTGACAGGGGAACAGAGAAGCTTTTCCAAGTAAGAGGAAGCTGGCTGTGTTCTGAACAAATTAAAGAAGGTGAGTGAACACAAGACTTGCTCTGAGGATGAAAGACACTCTAGTGAGCTAATCTGAGGCAGTGGCTTCCCAGGGTGACTGAATTAAACACTCTCTTCAGCCAAACAACCAGTTCTAATTTTTTATTTTTACCAAGTCATTAGTTGCCTGAATTAAGCAACTCCTTGGTGCAATGCAATCTTTTTTCCTCTCTATCTACTCAAAGACAGAAGAGTTTAAATTTCTCTTTCAGGAAAGAAACATTCTCTCATAGGAAACCATGAAGCCAGAATAAAGTTCCAACTACCACGTGGCCAACTTCCCAACACTAGGAGTCATAAAATCACTGATATTGAAAATTCTTCTAGGATATCTTCTAGTGCAAAATGAGTATCTTACAATAGCCCCATGATCTAGAAATTTTCCTGTGGTTCTAGTCTCATGCTAACCTTACTGAAGTCCTGTTCTATCTATCTATCTATCTATCTATCTATCATCTATCTATCTATCTATCTTTATCTCTCTCCTTCTCTCTTTCTCTCCCTCTTCTTTAAGGGACAGGCTCTCACTCTATCTCCCAGGCTGGCATACAGTGGTGCTATCATAGTTCACTATAGCCGTAACTTCCTAGGCTTAAGCAATCTTCCCACCTCAGCCTCCTGAATAGCTAGGACTATAGGTGTGCACCACCATGCCATGCTAATTTTTTTTTTTTTTTATTTTTTGTAGAGACCAGGTCTCTCCATGTTGCCCAGGCTGGTCTCAAACTCCTAGCCTCAAGTGACTCTTCCACCTGGACCTCCCAAAGTGCTGGGGTTATGGGTAGAAGCCACCATGGCTGGCCAGAACCCTGCTCTTTAGAGGAATTAGAGGAAACAAGTGCTGACGTCTGATCTAGCAGTCAAAGACCTGAAGACTAAGAGTCAAAGAACTGAAGTTGAGTCCAAGCTCTGCCACTCACTGAATGACCGTAAGCCTTGTCCCCTCCCTTTATGTCCGGTGTCTCGTTTATAAAATGACCATTTGTCGGCTTTAGGATTCTATGATTTTTGTGAATTCATTCTATGAGAAAGATATTATTTGATCAGTAGATACTATCTATCACATGATTTATTATTGAGGTGGCATCATTTTCATGGTTGGTAGTTTTATATGATAATCACCAGTCCCTGGGGACTTGGAATAATTTCACCATCAAAATTTTCCATTACAGTGGCATTATAGTTCTGTTTCAACAAGCTTGCTCAAGTAACTTTTCCATTGCAAATTCACATGATAATAGCATTATAAATGGCATCTCCAAAGACTTCAATTAAAATTGATTTGTCATTGTAATCTTAGCTAATAATGGTATGATAATGGCATTATAATGAGGAGATCAAAGACTTACATTGAAATTATTTTGGCATTGTTATCCTATATTCTAAATGGCTTTGAATAGGCTGTTCTATACATAGATATGAAATTGTTGTGTCATAGTGATATTAAAAGCTGAGACTAGGTAATGGAATCATTCACTCTTTTTCTCCAAAGCCCAGTTTGGAATTCCTTCTACCCTTTTCATCTCCTGTGAAGGTGCAGTTCAAACAAAGCTTCAGTCTAATCCCCTCTATCCAGCATCACAGGGAAAAAGAAAGAGATTGAGAGGATGCTAATGAGTGTCTAGAAACGCTGCTCTCAGCTGAGGCTGGAGCCAGCACACCTCACCCTCCTTCAGTAGATTCTGGGGCCTGAGTGCTCCTCTGCTCTGGGCTGAGGCCGGTTCATACTAACCTAGGGGACAAAAGCCAGATCCGAGTTAAGGGGTCCTATTAGCAGAGACAACACTTGTGCTCCTTCACAAGTAGGCATGCCTAGAATCAAGATCCTGCAGCATCTCAGTGCTCCTTGTTTCTCTCTTCCCTTGTGGCTTTGCAGTAGTAAACCTTTTTTTAAGTCACTTACTTTTTTTTCTTTCCAATTTTTATTTAGGTTCAGGGGTATGTGTGCAGGTTTGTTACATGGATGAATTGCGTGTCATGGGGATTTGGTACGCAGACTATTTTGTCACCCAGGTTAAGCAGAGTACCCAATAGGTAGTTTTTCTATCCTCACCCTCTTCCCACCCTCTATCCTCAAGTAGGCCCTAGTGTCTATGGTGTCTTCTTTGTGTCCGTGTGTATACAATGTTTAGCTGCCACTTAGAAGTGAGGACATGCAATATTTGGTTTTCTATTTCTGTGTTAATTTGCTTAGGATAATGGTCTCTGGCTCCACGCGTATTGATGCAAAGAACATTTTATTTTTATGGTTGTATACTATGTCATGGTGCCATGTACATGCACACTTTTTTTTGAGACAGAATTTCACTCTTGTTGTCCAGGCTGGAGTGCAATCTCGGCTCACCTCAACCTCTGCCTCCTTTGTGTTTGTTTATTTTGACAGGGACTTAAATGAAATAGAATGAAATATAGACTCAGTTCATAGTTACTTTGCAGAATATTCTATGATTTTAATATTATTCTAGTTTAGAGAATATTATTATTAGTTTGGGTAACACTATAACCAATAATCAAGAAGTTCTTACCTCGTGATCGAAGCTATCCTAAACACTTTACATAGAGTCAATTCTCATTATTCAAGGTAGTTATGTTCTATAAAGTCACCACAAACACTGAATTAATGAATACTGAATAATTGCTCCTAGATGAAATACAGAGTTAAGTTCCTGTGAGTGTCTAATTAAAACATTTTTGATGGCTGGTCAATATAGAACCTTGTTTAATGTGTGTTTCCATTAAAAGACACATTATTTAATAGACATTGTTGATTCATCCATATTGAACTTATGGTCAACAGCACTACAACTCATACCAGAATGAAGCTTATCTAATAAATGTATTGTCTCCATAAGAAACACAACAGCCTCCTGGTGTATAGAAACAATAGACCACACTTGAGCATTAGGCTCAAGGGCTATTTTCAACAGCAAAATCTTTTATTTTTCATGTTTATAAGTGCATTTAATGAAATAACTCAGTGCACTGGTACACCAGCAAAAAAATAAAAATAAATAACTCAGAATAGTAAAACATAGAGCAGACAATGATGCTTTGCAGCAAATTTGCACCTGTTTAGACAACAGATTGAGGTCAAGATCCCACTGAGTTCAGAGAATCTCAGTTTCTCAAAGTTCTAGCCAGCCAGTGCTAAGGAAGGAAGCTAATACAATTGATGATAGGAGCTGAATGATAACAATAAGGGCACTCAAGACAGGTATTCATAAAGCATAGCTCTTTAACTTCACTTTGTAGTTCTGTCTGTATTTAGTCGACTTCCACTCTACCTGGCACTTAAAAATGGCTATCTAGATTTATTTTAAAGGATAAAAGTGGAAGCAAAACTGATCTAAAAATATTCTTTTTATTATTATTATTATTATTATTAATTATTATACTTAAGTTGTGGGATACATGTGCATGAACATGCAGGTTGGTTACATAAGTATACATAGGCCATGGTGGTTTGCTACACCCATCAACCCATCATCTCCTAATGCTATCTCTCCTTGTCCCCCACCCCCTGACAGGCCTCTGTGTGATGTTCCCCTCCCTGGGCCCATATGTTCTCATTGTTCAAATCCCACTTGTGAGCGAGAACATGTGGTGTTTGGTTTTCTGTTCCTGTGTTAGTTTGCTGAGAATGATGGTTTTCAGTTTCATCCATGTCCCTGCAAAGGACACGAACTCTTCCTTTTTTATGGCTATGTAGTATTCCATGGTGTATATGTGCCACATTTTCTTTATCCAGTCTATTATTAATGGGCATTTGTGTTGGTTCCAAGTCTTTGCTATTATGAATAGTGCTGCAATAACCATACATGTGCATGTACCTTTATAGTAGAACAATTTATAATCCTTTGGGTATGTACCCAGTAATGTGATTGCTGGGTCAAATGATATTTCTAGTTCTAAATCCCTGAGGAATTGCCACACTGTCTTCCACAATGGTTGAACTAATTTACACTCCCACCAACAGTGTGAAAGCATTCCTATTTCTCCACATCCTATCCAACATCTGTTGTTCCCTGACTTTTTAATAATTGCCACTCTAACTGGTGTGAGATGGTATCTCAATGTAGTTTTGATTTTTATTTATCTAATGACCAGTGATGATGAACTTTTTTTCATATGTTTGCAGACCATATAAATGTCTTCTTTTGAAAAATGTCTGTTCATATCCTTTGCCTGCTTATTGATGGAGTTGTTTGATTTTTTTCTTGTAAATTTGTTTAAGTTCCTTGTAGATTCTGGATATTAGCACTTTGTCAGATGGATTGATTGCAAAATTTTTTCTCCCATTCTATAGGTTGCCTGTTTACTCTGACAACAGTTCTTTTGCTGTGCAGAAGTTCTTTAGTTTAATTAGATTCCATTGTCAGTTTAGGCTTTTACTGCTTTTGCTGTTTTGGTCATGAAGTCTTTGCCCATACCTATGTCCTGAATGGTATTGCCTAGGTTTTCTTCTAGGGTTTTTATAGTTTTAGGTCTTACATTTAAATCTTTAATTCATCTTGAGTTAATTTTTGTATAAGGTTTAAGGAAAGGGTTCATTTTCGGTTTTCTGAATATGGCTAGCCAGTTTTCCCAACACCATTTATTAAATAGGGAATCCTTTCCCCATTGCTTGTTTTTGTCAGGCTTGTCAAAGATCAAATGGGTATAGACGTATGGTGGTTAGATGTGTAGATGTGTTATTTCTGAGGCCTCTATTCTGTTCCATTGATCTATATATCTGTTTTGGTACCAGAACCAAGCTGTTTTAGTTACTGTAGCCTTGTAATATAGTTTCAAGTCAGGTAGTACGATGCATCCAGCTTTTTTCTTTTTGCTTAGGATTGTCTTAGCTATATGGGCTCTTTTTGATTCCACATGAAGTTTAAAGTGTTTTTTCTAATTCTGTGAAGAAAGTCAGTGGTAGCTTGATGGGGACAGCATTGAATCTATAGATTAATTTGGGCAGTGTGGCCATTTTCACAACATTGATTCTTCCTGTCCATGAGCATGGAATGTTTTGCCATTTGTTTATGTCCTCTCTTATTTCCTTGAGCAGTGGCTTGTAGTTCTCTTTGAAGAGGTCCTTCATATTCCTTGTAAGTTGTATTCCTAGGTATTTTATTCTCTTTGTAGCAATTGTGAATGGGAGTTAACTCATTATTTGACTATGATTGATGTATAAGAATGTTTGTGATTTTTGCACATTGATTTTCTATCTTGAGACTTTGCTGAAGTTGCTTATCAGCTTAAGCAATTTTGGGGCTGAGACGATGGAGTTTTCTAAATATACAATAATGTCTTCTGCAAACAGAGATAATTTGACTTCCTCTCTTCCTACTTGAGTACCCTTCATTTCTTTCTCTTGCCTAATTGTGACGGCCAGAACTTCTAATTCTATGTCGAACAGGAGTGGTGAGAGAGGGCATCCTTGTCTTGTGCCGGTTTTCAAAGGGAATGCTTCCAGCTTTTGCCCATTCAGTATGACATTGGCTGTGGGTTTGTCATAAACAGCTCTTATTATTTTGAGATATGTTCCATCAATACCTAGTTTATTGAAAGTTTTTAGCATGAAGGGGTATTAAATTTTATTCAAGGCCTTTTCTGCATTATTGAGATAATCATGTGGTTTTTGTCATCAATTATGTTTATGTGATGGATTACATTTATTTATTTGTGTATATTGAACCAGCCTTGCATCCCAGGGATGAAGCTGACTTAATCGTGGTGAATAAGCTTTTTAATGCACTGCTGGATTCGATTTGCCAGTATTTTATTGAGGATTTTTGCATCAATGTTCATCAGGGATCAATGTTCATCAGGGATATTGGCCTGAAATTTCCTTTTTTTGTTGTGTCTCTGCCAGGTTTTGTTATCAGGATGATGCTGGCCTCATATAAAGAGTTAGGGAGGAGTTTCTCTTTTTCTTTTGCTTGGAATAGTTTTAGAAGGAATGGTACCAGCTCCTCTTTGTACACCTGGTAGAATTCAGCTGTGAATCCTTCTGGTCCTGGGCTTTTTTTTTTTAATGTGTGTTGGTAGGCTATTAATTACTGCCTCGATTTCATAACTTGTTATTAGTCTATTCAGGGATTTGGCTTCTTCCTGGTTTAGTCTTGGTAAGGTGTCTGTGTCCAGGAATTTATCCATTTCTTCTAGATTTTCTAGTTTATGTGCATAGAGGTGTTTGTAGTATTTTCTCAAAAAACCAACTCCTGGATTCATTTATATTTTGCAGGGTTTTTCATGTCTCTATCTCCTTCAGTTCTTCTCTGATCTTAGTTATTTCTTACGTTCTGCTTTTTAATTTGTTTGCTCTTGCTTCTCTAGTTCTTTTCATCGTGATGTTAGGGTGTTGATTTTACATTTTTTCCTGCTTTCTCCTGTGGGCATTTAGTGTTATAAATTTCCCTCTAAACACTGCTTTAGCTGTGTCCTAGAGATTCTGGTATGTTGTGTCTTTGTTCTCACTGATTTCAAAGAACTTATTTATTTCTGTATTAATTTAGTTATTTACCTAGCAGTCATTCAGGAGCAGGCTGTTCAGTTTCCATGTAGCTGTGCAGTTTTGAATGAGTTTCTTAATCCTGAGTTCTAATTTGATTGCACTGTAGCCTGAGAGACTGTTTGTTATGACTTCCATTCTTTTGCATTTTCTGAGGAGTTTTTTACTTCCAATTATGTGGTCAATTTTAGAATAAGTGCTATGTGGTGCTGAGAAGAATGTATATTCTGTTGATTTCAGGTAGAGAGTTCTGTAGATTTCTATTATGTCCACTTGGTCCAGACCTGAATTCAAGTCCTGAATGTCCTTGTTAATTTTCTGTCTCATTGATCTAATATTGACAGTGGAGTGTTAAAGTCTCCCACTATTATTGTGTGGGAGTCTAAGTCTTTTTATAGGTCTCTAAGAACTTGCTTTATAAATCTAGGTGCTCCTGTATTGGCTGCGTATATATTTAGGATAGTTAGCTCTTCTTGTTGCATTGATCCCATGTAATGCCCTTCTTTGTCTGTTTTGATCTTTGTTGGTTTAAAGTTTGTTTTATCAGAGCCTAGGATTGCAACCCCTACATTTTTTTCTTTCCATTTGCTTAGTAAATCTTCTCCATCCCTTTATTTTGAGCCTACGTGTGTCTTCACATGTGAGATAGGTCTCCTGAATAGGCACACTGATGGGCCTTTACTTTTAATCCAATTTGCCAATCTTTTAACTGGAACATTTAGCCCATTTACATTTAAGGTTAATATTGTTATGTTTGAATCTGACCCTGTCATTATGAGGCCAGCTGGTTGTTTTGCCCATTAGTTGTTGCAGTTTCTTCATAATGTCAATGGTCGTTACACTTTTGTATGTTTTTGCAGTAGCTAGTACTGGTTTTTCCTTTCCATGTTTAGTGCTTCCTTCAGGATCTCTTGTAAGGCAGGCCTGATGGTGACAAAATTCCTCAGTATTTGCTTGTCTGTAAAGAATTTTATTTCTCCTTCACTTGTGAAGCTTAGTTTGGCTGGATATGAAATTCTGGGTTGAAAATTCTTTTCTTTAAGAATGTTGAATGTTGACCCCCACCCTCTTCTGGCTTGTAGGGTTTCTGCAGAGAGAAGTGCTGTTAGTCTCATGGGTTTCCCTTTGTGGGCAACTTGACCTTTCTCTCTGGCTACCCATAACATTTTTTTCTTCATTTCAATCTTGGTGAATCTGACAATTATGTGTATTGGTGTTTCTCCTCTTGAGAAGTATCTTCATGGTGTTCTCTGTATTTCCTCAATTTGAGGAGCTTGAGGAATTTGAATTCCTAGCCTGTCTTGCTAGGTTGAGAAAGTTGTCCTGGATAATATCCCGAAGTGTGTTTTCCAACTTGGTTCCATTCTCCCCATCACTATCAGGTACACCAATCAAATGTAGGGATGCTGGGGCTTGGTGGAGGAAGGGGCATCTGCCATTACTGAGGCTTGAGTAGGCGGTTTTCCCCTCACCATGTAAGCAAAGCCTCCAGGAAGTTCAGAGTGGATGGAGTTTGGTCTTTTCACATAGTTCCATATTTCTTGGAGGTTTTGTTCATTCCTTTTCATTCTGTTTTCTCTAATCTTGTCTCCATGCTTTATTTCATTAAGGTGATCTTCAGTCTCTGATATCCTTTCTTCCACTTGATTGATTCAGCTGATGATACTCGTGTATGCTTCATGAAGTTCTCGTGCTGTGTTTTTCAGCTCCATCAGGTCATTTATGTTTTTCTCTAAACTGGTTATTCTAGTTTGCCATTCCTGTAACCTTTTATCAAGGTTCTTAGCTTCTTTGCATGGGGTGAGAACATGCTCCTTTAGCTTGGAGGAGTTTGTTTTTACCCACCTTCTGAAGCCTGCTTCTACCAATTCATCAAACTCATCCTCCAACCAGTTTTGTTCGCTTCCTGGCAAGGAGTTGTGATCCTTTGGAGGAGAAGAGGCATTCTGGTTTTTGGAATTTTCAACCTTTTTGCACTGGTTTTTCCTTATCTTCTTGGATTTGTCTACCTTTGGTCTTTGATGTTTGTGACCTTCAGATGGAGTTTTTGGGTGGTCATCCTTTTTGTTGATGTTGATGCTATTGCTTCCTGTTTGTTAGTTTTCCCTCTAACAGACAGACTCCTCTTCTGCAGGTTTGCTGGAGTTTGTTTGAGGTCCACTTCAGACCCTGTTTTCCCGGATATCACCAGTGGAGGCTACAGAACAGCAAAGATTGCTGCCTGTTTCTTCTTCTGGAAGCTTCATCTCAGAGGGCACCTGCCAGATGCCAGCTAGAGCTCTCCTGTATGAGGTGTCTGTTGACCCCTGCTGGGAGGTGTCTCCCCGTCAGGAGGCACAGGGATCAGAGATCCACTTGAAGAGACAGTGTGTCCATGAGCAGAGCTCAAGCACTGTGCTGGGAGATCTGTTGCTCTCTTCAGAGATGGGAGGCAGGAATGTTTAAGTCTGCTGAAGCTGCATCCAGAGCTGCCCCTTCCCCTAGGTGTTCTGTGCCAGCGAGATGGGAGTTATATCTATAAGCCCCTGACTGGGGCTGCTGCCTTTCTTTCAGAGATGCCCTGCCAAGGGAGCAGTAATCTAGAGAGGCAGTCTGACTGCAGTGCCTTCTGGATGCTGCAGTGAGCTCTGCCCACTCTGAACTTCCTGGTTTTTATTACACTGTGAGAGTAAAACCTCCTACTCAAGCCTCAGTAATGGCTGATGCTCCTTCCTCCACCGAACTCCAGCATCCCAGGTCAACTTCAGACTGCTGTGCTGGCAGCAAGAATTTCAAGTCAGTGTATCTTAGCTTGTTGGGTTTGGTGGGAGTGGAATCCACTGAGCTAGGCCACTCGGCTCCCTGGCTTCAGCCCCCTTTCCAGGGGAGTGAATGGTTCTGTCTCACTGATGTTCCAGACATCACTGGAATATGAGGAAAAAAAAAAAAAAAACTCTTGCAGCTAGCTCAGTGTCTGCTCAAATAGCCACCTAGCTTTGTATTCGAAACCCAAGGCCCTACATACCAAGAGAATCTCCTGATCTGCAGGTTGTGAAGACCACAGGAAAAGCATATTATCTGGGCTGGATAGCACTGTCCCTCATGGCACAGTCCCTCATGGCTTCCCTTGAATAGGGGAGGGAGTTCCCCAACCCCTTGCACTTCCCACATGAGGCAACACCCCACCCTGCTTCACCCTTCGTGGGCTGCACCAACTATCTTACCAGCCCCAATGAGATGAGCTGTGTACCTCAATTGGAAATGCAGAAATCACCCACCTTCTGCGTTGGTCTTGCTGGGACCTGCAGACTGGAGCTGTTCGGCCATCTTGCCCAGGTATCAACAGCAAAATCTTTAACAAAAGCACTAACTTGCAAAAAAAAAAAAAACCACTAAATAGACATGAAAAGAACCTGTATTTACACTTTGAGAGCTGAAACAAGAAGATAGAATATTGCCTTGTTCAACTTTACCTGGGAACATGCACGGACATTGAGCAACTCGACTTTTTCACTTTTCTGCAAATGTTCATGAGTGACCACAAAATTGCCAGAGGTATTCATTTGAGGGCTACCAATAAATTTTAGCAAGTAGGCAAATTCATGAGTGTGGAATCTGTAAATAATAAAAATTGACTGTGTAATCATGTATTTAATCTTTATACCAACCTTATAACTTAGGTATTATCATTATCCTCATTTCATGAATAAGGAAACTGAGGCACAGAGAGACCAAGCAATGTGCTCAATGCGCAGTTTTAATTCAAATTCATTGACCTGGTTTTTTTTCTTTTTAAAACTAAGTAAGTCAAGGCTTTGTATTTAGTGTAGGGGCTTTTGTTTTGTTTGTTTGTTTGTTTAATTTAAGAGATCAATTCAGAAAAAAATAGCATGGCCCTAGATTTTGGATGGGAGGAAGGATCCAAGTACCTCAAATTTTTCAAGCCTTTGAATTAGGCCAGGTTGGCAGAAGATATAATAGACACTGTCAGTGCTATCCCAAGTCCATCCCTATATGATCCCTCCTGACTACAAGAGGATCAAGCCTCTGTGTGACTCTTTGTTGAGGATAATGCCCCCTCCTCCATCCCAGGGGATAAATCTCAATTAATATAGGCATACTTGAACAATTCCATTTCCCTAACCAACCTAGTTTGGGCAAGAGCATATGTTGCAATTCTAGCCAATGATAAGCAAAGTAAAATATACAGCAGGACTTCAGGGAAGGGTTTTCCCTTCTAGAAGGGATGTCTAAGAAGAAACAGTTTCTTCTCTTGCCTCTGGATGTCACTGTATGAGAGCATGCTACTGGGAACCGCTGCAGCCATCTTGTGACCAAGAGGAGACAAGCTAGAATGGCAGAGCTGAAAGATGTATCCTAGAAGATACCAGCGAAGTACAAAATTAAACAATCCTAAAGACACTCTCCCTCCGGCCTTTTGGCCATCCGATATAATGAATCCTTACCTGTTTAAGCCGCTTTTAGTTGGGTTTTGATTCATAGAAATTTTAGGTATCCTAATGGATGCATAAATTTTGCTTGGAAACTCATTAGAATGGAGAACTGGTTGTCATTAAGTCACAGAAATTGTATAAACAGAAACACAAAGAGATTGAACGCTGTTTAAGAAGTGCAGTGTACTGATTGCTAAGCACTGCTAAGAGGACATAAATGGCCAAGGAAATTTTCCCCACTCAGAAACAGTTTATAATCTAGTTTGCTGAGGAAACCAAACACAGCCATTTCCAGAATTTATGTGCAGAGAAACAGTAACTTCCATTTAATTCCACCAGTGTTAATTCATGCAATACATGTGATAGGAGGTATGTTGATGAATTAAACATACTCTCTATCCTCTACAATCTTTTGGAGAAAATTAGACTGACAGGTAATTATAATTCAAGAAAAATTGTGGAAAGATGTTCTGGGAGAAAGATAAGTGAGAGAGTAATTTCTTTTGACGGACCCAGGGAAGCCTCATGTCTCTCCACTTAAAATTCTTCAGTGGCTTCCAATTGCTCTTCATTCATTCAGCTAATATTTCTTGAGCAATTACTCTAGGGAAACACTGGTCTAGGGGCTGAGGACACACCAATGTGCAAACAAAGTCCCTGTTCTCATGAGCTTACATTTTAATAGGAGGGAGATATACAACAAATGAGTCAATATCTATTATGTCAAGGTGGTAAGTGTTACTGAGAAAAGTAGGGCACAAAGAGTGGGGTGCTAGGTTTTAGGGCGCTTTTTATTTTTATTTTTAGTTCTGGGTACATGTGCAGGATGTGCAGGTTTGCTACATAGGTAAACGTGTGCCATGGTGGTTTTCTGCACCTATCTACCCATCGCCTAGGTATTAAGCCCAGCATGTATTAGCTATTCTTCCTAATAATCTCCCACCCCCCATCCCACCCCCAACAGGCCCCAGTGTGTATTGTTCCCCTCCCTGAGTCCATGTGTTCTCATTGTCCAGCTCCCACTTATAAGTGAGAACTTGCAGTGTTTGGTATTCTGTTCCTGCGTTAGTTTGCTGAGGATAATGGCTTCCAGCTTCATCCATGTCCCTGCAAAGAACGCGATCTCATTTATTTTTATGGCTACATAGTATTCCATGGTGTACATGTACATCATATAGTCTATCATTGGTGGGCATGTCTTTGCTATTACGAATAGTACTGCATGAACATAGGTGTGTCTGTATCTTTGTAATAGAATGATTTATATTCCCTTGGGCATATACTCAGTAATGAGATTGCTAGATCAAATGGTATTTCTTGTTCTAGATCTTTGAGGAATTGCCACACTATCTTCCACAATGGTTGAACTGATTTGTATTCCCACCAACAATGTAAAAACATTCCTATTTCTCCACAACCTCACTAGTATCTGTTGATTCTTGATTTTTTAATAATCGCCATTCTGACTGGTGTGAGATAGTTTCTTATTGTGGTTTTGATTTGCATTACTCTAATGATCGGTTATATTAAGCTTTTATTCATATGCTTGAAAGCTGCATGGGTGTCTTCTCTCGAGAAGTGTCTGTTCATGCCTTTGCTCACTTTTTAACAGGGTGGTTTGTTTTTTTCTTGTAAATATGTTTGAGTTTCTTGTAGATTCTGGATATTTGATCTTTGCCAGATGGATAGAATGCAAAAATCTTCTCCCACTCTGTAGGTTGCCTGTTCACTCTGATGATAGTTTATTTTGCTGTGCAGAAACTCCTTAGTTGAATTAGATCCTATTTGTCAATTTTTGCTTTTGTTGCAATTGCTTTTGACAATTTTAAACAGGATGGTGAGAGGTTAGCATTTGAGTAGACAGCTGAAGGAAGCTGAGAGTAAGCCACATGTGGATATCTGGGAAAGTGTTCCAGGCAGGAGGAACAGCAAATGCTAAGGCCCAGAGGCAGACAATTCCTGGCATATTAGAGGAACAGAACCAGGTCAATGTACCTGGAACAGCATGAAGGATGGGAAGTCTGTCGGGGATGAGATCGGAAAAGCAGTCAGGGGCAGAGCCGAATTTACCATGAGGTTAATGAAGCCATGACAATGTGCTCAGAAAGTCATAATCTGCTATAATCTGCAAAAGTGAGATATTTATATTCAGCCTCGCAAAGTGGCTCCCACCGGTAATCCCAACACTTTGGGAGGCTGAGGCAGGAGAATTGCTTGAGGCCTGGAGTACAAGACTAGCCTGGGCAGCATAGTGAGACCCCCATCGCTACCAAAAATGTAAAAATTAGCTGGGTGTAGTAGTGCACACCTGTAGTCCCAGCTACTCAAGAGGCTGAGATAGGAGGATCCCTTGAGCTTAGGAGGTTGAGACTGCAGTGAGCCATGTTCATGCCACTGCACTTCCGCCTGAGCAAGACCCTATCTCAAAAAAAAAATTATGTATATATATAATCCACAATCAGTTAAAAATGCTCTTGCCATCTGACTTCCCCATCACATTTCCCTCCATGCTGTGTCTTTAGAGAAGCTGCATGTATTTGGGAAACCAGGCTAAGAGGAAATTCTATAGGTGATACATCTGGTTTGGGTTTAGGGGGATCATGGTCACTCCCATGACTAGCTGTCATTCTGTAGGAGTAATTCCCAGGAGAACTCCTATAGCTCAACACCCAGAATTGTGACCCAAAGATGCAGGGCCAAACGTCCAGTGGGAATAGAAATTCGTTCTACAGAGCCCTGGCCTTGAATTCTGTAAGGAATGGAGAGTGGAGAAGCAACATGGTATTAAATCCACAGAGCCAGAAGTCATCTTTAGAAAATTATCCCAACATCTGATATGTAAACTCATAAGCAGAAGTTTCACTTCTTCTTGACACTTAATCAAAATGGAAGTTCTCTCCCATGGGGAATATGCCCAAAACTGCAAGAGACTACAATGATAAATGCACCTCTGTTGATAGAATCTCAAGAAATAGTTTATCAGGCAAGGGCGCAAACCAGGGGCAGTGCTACATACAGAAGTCTATCTGTGTGCAAAGCCACCTACCATCAATAATAAAAAACGAATTTCAAACAATCATCCTAGAGGAAAAACTGAATTATCTTGCTATTCTCTCTATTGAACATGATATTATAATATCCTTGTCCTATGGAGAGGCAATCAGAGAATATGCAGACAAAGAATGTAAGGGGAAGTGTGACAGAGGGGGTTCCCAGGCAGTTCATTAATAAAAATGTTATATTATTTTTCCGGGTTTTATGAGGTTTCTGCTATTTCTCAGCTTTTCAGCTTTTTTAATGTGTGATGAGTTCTTTTCTCACACTAAAAATACATTCACTTTCAAGCATTACTTTGTACTTTTAATTTTGTTGTATTTATCTTAAAGAGAGCACCCAGATTGTTTCAGCTTCAGGTCTCAGAAGGCCTGAGTCTTCCCTGAGTCAGAACTATTTCAAAGGCTTATGAAGCATGGTGGCAGAAGCCCTGGGACAGTTTCATGGTGATTCCTAGATCTGGGGATTTCATAGACCAGTAATATTTCCCCAAAAAAAAATTATTTTTTTGTTTTGGTTTGAGATGGATCTTCACTCTGTCACCCAGGCTGGAGTGAGGTGGCATGATTTCAGCTTACTGCAATCTCTGCCTCCCAGGTTCAAGTGATTCTCCTGCTTCAGCTTCCAGAGTAGCTGGGATTACAGGCATGCGCCACATGCCCAGCTAATTTTTGTATCTTTAGTAGAGACGGGTTTTCACCACGTTGGCCAGGCTGGTCTCAAACTCCTGACCTCAGGTGATCCACCTGCCCTGGCCTCCCAAAGTGTTGGGATTACAGGCGTAAGCCACTGCATCCGGCCTTCAAAAAAAATTTTTTTGAGGGGACCAATATTTGATTGCTAAATGTAATAAAAAGCCAGATAAATGGACACTTAAACCAACCATGCCTATAGTGGTTATGGTTTTTTTTAAATAGTTCTTACATAGAAATATACTGAAATATTTACAGATAAAATTAAACAATGTTGGAGCTAAGTACAGTGGCTCATGCCTGTAATATCAGCACCTTGAAAGGCCAAGGTAGAAGGATCACTTGAGTCCAAGATTTCTAGACTAGCCTGGGCAAGACCCCATCTCTACAAAATGCAAAAATAATAAATTAAAGCATGGTGACACACACCCAGCTACTCAGCAAGCCGAGGAGGGAAGATCATTTGAGGCCAAGAGCTAAGGCTGTAGTGAGCTATGATCACACCACTGCACTCCAGCCTAGGTAATAGAGCAAGACCTTGTCCCCCCCCAAAAAAAAATTAAAAAGTAATGTGTATACTTTGTTTTAAAACTACTCTAACAGGGCATGGGGGGATGAAAAGGAGGTTAGATGAAACAAGACAGGTCATTTGTTGTTAATTGTGGAAATTGTGTGCTAGGTACATGGGAATTCATTACACAACTCTACTTTTGTAAATGTCAGCAGTTTTCATAATGATAGATAAAAATTAGCCTGATCTCACATACCCATAATTTCATAAAAGACATACGAGCACTCTAAACTTTGGGAGACCATAAAGTACCGTCCGTTATAGTGAATAAGTTTAATCTGATGAAGCACTATACTGTGCTTATTTTTGTTTTGCTATTTCGTGGTCAGTCCACAGAAATTCATTCTGATCTGTTCAGAAATGATCTATGCGGGCATGAGATCAAACTGTCAGCTTACTCTCAAATGATTCAGAAAAAAAAAAAGTTATTTGAATTGTACTTCCAATTCTTTATAAGTTTAGGGTGTGTGTGTCTGTGTGTGTGTGTGTGTGTGTGTGTGTGTGTGTGTGTGTGTGTAGCAAATCTGGGGTTTAATCTTGTGCTTTTCCTATACACATTCACATTACTATGTATGTCACATAACCTTTCTTGATCCTCAGTTTCTTTACCTGAAAAATAGGCATAATAATATATACTTCAGCCAAGGGTGGTGCCCCATGCTTGTAATCTCAGTACTTTGGGAGGCCAAGGCAGGAGGATCACTTGAGGCCAGGAGTTCAAGACCACCCTGGGTAACATAGCAAGACCCCATCTCATAAAAAAATTTTCATTAGTTGGGTGTGGTGGCACACACTTGCAGTCCTAGTTATGTGGGAGGCTGAGGCAGGAGGATCACTTGACTACAGGAAGTTTGAGGCTACAGTAAGCTATGATCACATCACTGTACTCCAGCCTGGGTGGCAGAAAGAGACTCTGTCTCTAAATAATAATAATAATAATAATAATAATAATAATATATACCTCACACAGTTTAAGAATGAAGTAAAACAAGAACTCCTTTTGCACAATGTGTACATACTACACATTGCTCTGTTGCCCAGGCCAAAGTGTACTATTGTGATCAAAGCTCACTGCAGCCTCATTCCCAGGCTCAAGTGATCCTCCCACCCCAGCCTCCCAAAGTACTGGGATTACAAGTGTGTGTCACCATGTCAGGCCATTGTATTTTTTTTTTAAGCTGAAGTTTTAAATATACTTCTTGCACATTGACGGTAGAAGCATGAATTGATACAACTCCTACAAAGGACAATTTTGCAATACCTTCTCAAATTATATACACCTTTGCCTATGGCCCAACAATCCCAGTTCCAGAAATTTATTCTTTAACAATCTTGCATACGTGTGAAATGACAGGCCCACAAGATATTCATTGTAGTAGCTTGCTTTTAATTACAAACACTGGAAACACCCTTAATATTTGTCTATAGACGAATTAAATAATGCTATCTTCATACAATGCAGCTGTGGAAAAGAACCAGGCAATTGTGTACCAATATGAAAAGATCCCTAATATAAATAGTTTAGTGAAACACATAGGATGTAGAACATGTATATAATTTGCTAACTTACGGTTACAAAAAGGAAGGAAAAATAAGAATATATATTTGCTTAAATGAAATGTAAGAATGTGTATTAAACTAATAAAAGGCGTTCTTGCTTTTGTTTTTTGATTTTAAGAAATGGGAACTTGGGAGATGATGACTAAGGTTGAGACATTTTGCTATACAGTTATTTATGCTTTTATTTAGAATTTTATAAATGCATTCAAAACTTATGCTTAAAAAAAATAAATGGCCTGGCTTGGTGGCTCATACCTGTAATCTCAGCACTTTGAGAGGCTGAGGTGGGAGGATCACTATAGCCCAGGAGCGAGGCTGCAGTGAGCCACAATCACGCTACTGAACTTCAGCCTGGGCAACACAGCAAGATCCTGTCTCCAAAAAAAAAAAAAAAAAAAAAAAGACAGCATGCATAAAAAGAGCACTCATGGCACACGGTACAGAAATAAATGGAAGTCATTATGATACTTATTCTTACTGCCATCATGTTGATGGCATCATCCTTTAGACTTGTACTTTCCAATACAGGGGACCACCCAGCCAGATGTCGCTATTCAGCATCTGATATGTGGCCAATTCAAATAAAGATGTGTTGTCAGGGAAAAACACATCCCAGATATTGACTACTTGGACAAAAAAACTGTAGAATATCACAAAAGCCATTTTTACATTGACTACACGTTAAACTGAAAATAGTTTTGGTAGATTGTGTTAAATAAAATATTATTACAATTAATTTCACCTGTTTCTTTTTACTTTTTTTAATGTGCCTACTAGAAAATGCTAAATTGCCTGTGTGGCTCACCTATGTGGCTTGTACTATATTTCTATGAGAGAGTACTTCTTTATTCCATCACATCACATACTGGAACTCATACATGAGAGCTATTTCATCTGTGTTTGTTAAGGCAGTGAGTGAATAAATATCCTGTGACAATCTTTTGTGATAAGAACACAGAGGAGAAGATTTAGTGCTGTTCAGATTGCTTCTTTTTTGTTTTATTTTATTTTATTTTATTTTTTTGAAATGGAATCTTATTCTATCACCCAGGCTGGAGTGCAGTGGCACGATCTCAGCTCACTGCAACCTCCACCCTCCGGGTTCAAGCAATTCTCCTGCCTCAGCCCCGCCCCCAAGTGGACTATAAGCACCCACAACCATACATAGCTAATTTTTGTATTTTTAGTAGAGACAGGGTTTCACTATGTTGGCCAGACTGGTCTTGAGCTCCTGGCCTCATGTGATCTGCCTGCCTCGGCCTCCCAAAGTGCTGGAATTACAGATGTGAGCTACCATGTCTGTACATGTACAGATTGCTTCTTTACATTACCCATGAAACCAGAGGCAAATTCTCCTCTTTGTAAGGTCCACCTAGTTGCTATTCCATAGGTATACACATGGAACTTGAATTTAACAAATGTAAATATTCTCTCAATTATAATCAGCAATTACCGTGTATGAAGCTTACATGTTCACTTCTTTCACACCGGATTCTTTGGAGCTATTGAAGCACAGCTGCTGGTAGAAAATGCTCACCTTCCTCTAGAGGTTTGTGAAAGCAGAAAGCACTTGCAGAATCCCATCCAGAAAAACATTTTATTGTTCAATTCAGAAAATGAATCCATCCTACAAAACTCACAGTCACCACACACATTACCACGTTCCAGAGTCATATGGTGTAAAAGAAAGAACACCAGCTTTAGAGTCAGACAGATCTGAATTCAAATTCAGGCTCTGTATTAGTTTGCTAGGGCTGCTGGAAGAAAGTACCACAAATTCAGTGGCTTAGACAACAAAAATGTATTATCTCCCAGTACTGGAGGTTAGAAGCTCAAAATCCCTGGGTTCAGTGACTCACACTTTATGTCAACACTTTGGGAGGACCAGGCAGGAGGATCACCTGAGGCCAAGAGTTCAAGACCAGCCTAGGCAACATAGCAGGACCTCGTGTCTTCAAAATTTAAAAAAAAAAAAAATAGCCAGGCATACTGATGTGCACCTGTAGTCCCAGCTACTTGAGAGGCTGAGGTAGAAGGATCACTTGAACTCAAAGAGTTTGAGATTATTGTGATCACACCACTGTACCCAGCCTGGGTGACAGAGAGAGGTCCTATCTCTAAAAAAATAAAATAAAATAAAATTTAAACTTAAAAAAAGAAGTTCAAAATCAAGATGTTGGTGGGTTGCTTCCTTCTGAGGGCTATGAGGGAAGATTCTGTTCTAGAACTTTCTCCTTAGCTCACCAATGACCATCTTCTTCCAATGTCTCTTCACATCATCTTCCCCTACGCATGTCTGTTTCCAAATTTCCCCTCTTTATGAAGACACTAGTAACATTAGATTAGGACCCACACTTAATGAATTCATTCTAACTTGATTACCTTTGTAAAGACCCTGTCTCCATATAAGGTCACATTCTGAGGTCCTGGGGGTTAGGACTTCAACACACGAATTGGGAAACACCATTCAGCCCATAGTATTTTCCATCCTTACCAGCTGGGTGATCTTCACCAAACTTCTCTGAGCTTTAGTTTCTTCATCTGTAGAATGGGGATAATAATAGGTTCCTGGTAAACTTTAACTGAGAATGAGAGATTATATACATAAAGCAGTTAGTTAAGCTGATAACCCTGAGACTGCTGGTGTCATCTTCACCACCGCTTGGAGACATCCTGTTTGAAAATGAAACCAACTGTACTCCAACCTGGGCAACAGAGAGAGACCTCCTCTCAAAAAGGGAGAGAGAGAGAAAGAGAACTTACAAAGTAGCTATTATACCCATTTCATAGGTATAGGAGCAGGCTAGATTACTTAGTAGAAAAGCAAGGATTTGATGTCATCATATGTTTCTGACTACAAAGAGCATCTCACTCCATTATTAAACCCTGATGATCTCAGGGCATGGTGGCCCCTGCCCAGCTTCCTGAAATTGAGGCTTTGATGTGAGTATCCAAAGCATTCTGAAAACACCATGAAAGATACAAAATGCTCTACAAATACAAGACACCATATAAAACCACAAATTGACTTCTCAGATCATTATGAAGCACCCCTGTTGGAACTGGTGACCCTTAAATTCTCTCACAGGCCTGAAATTCTATTATTCTAAAGGCATAAAGTATATAACTCTAAAGAAAAATCCCGTAACCTATTAAATCCTGCCTCTCCCAGGATACTTTCACATGTAAGCAACAATGATTTCAACAATAGAAGGGATTTATCAGCTCCTATAATGAAAAGATCTAAAAGTTGATTGTAGCCAGGCATGGTGGCTCATATCTGTAATCCTAGCATTTTGGGAGGCCAAGAGAGAAGGATTGCTTGAGCTCAGCAGTTCAAGACCAGCCTGGGCAACATGGCAAGACCCTACCTCTACAAAAAATGAGCTGAGCGCAGTGGCATGTGCCTGTGGTCCCAGCTACTTGGAAGGCTGAGGCAGGAGAATCACTTGAGCCCAGGAGGTTGTGGCTACAGCAAGTTGTGATCTTGTCACTGCACTCCAGCCTGGGTGACAGAGTGAGATTCTGTCTCAAAAACAAATTAATTAGTTAATAAAGTAAATTGCCACCAAGATCCGGTTTCCTTCTGTCTCTCAGTTCTGCTTTCTGCAGTTCAGTTTCATCCTAAGACCGGCTTCCCTTGTGGCTACAAACCTGCCTCTTCATACACAGCCAAATTTAAAAAAATAAAAGGCTTTTCCTAGAATCCCCTGAAAGCATCCTGAGATTCGTTCTGATTGGACGGTGTCAGGTTACATGCTCACCTCTGTACCAATCACTATGAAATGAAAATCAGGATGAAATGTAGTGGTTGGTTTAGTGGGTGGTATACTATATGTATCAGGGGAACCTAGCAAGCAGCCTTTGACCTGAAAATTGCCCAGTAGAACTTAGGGGCTGTTGGAAAGAGGGACAGAAAAGATGCTCAAAAAGCATTCGACATGTGTCTACTGTGTTTCTTTGTGTCCCCGTGTGTCCATCATTAAGCCTTTAGGTTTTAGCCCTTTCTGTCCCACATACCCAATCTGCAACTGGTTTGGAGCTTCCAGAACACCCTTATTAAGCCCCTAATTAGCTCGATTGCACCATATTTTACCATCTAGATTTCTGTTCACTGAGCACATCAATCCTCCACTTACTCATTTATGATTCAAATTAGTTAGGCCCTTTCAATAGCTTAAATCTCTCCACTGAACAAGCTTGTCTGTTATCTGGAAATATATGGTCACATGAACTTATTCAAAACACAACATTTTCTCATTATAATGAGACATGATTATTAATGGCAGAGTGCCCATCAGAAATGAAACTAATCCTTCATTTTGTTCAAAATAAATGTGCTCAAAAAGGTACAGAGATGGTAAAATTAATTTGAGAGTAATCAATTTCTGCATTCTAAATGAGTATAATTATGTAATCATTAAATTATTTAATGGGCTTCATTAAGCTTATTTCTGGCTTGGGTGTCACATTTTTTACCCCAATTAGCTCAAGTGCTAAAATTAATTCTTTATTACTGGTAAAAGCACTAATCCAAGTCAGGATGAACATAGCTGGGGTCTGCTCAGCTCAACCTGGAGACCAAGATAGGTCACCCTTACCCTAACAATGGAGTTCACAGTGTCAGTACAAATATAGCCAACCAAGGTTCGAAGAAATAGCACAGACAGGTCCATGGCAAACATCTGACCTGCTTCCAATTAAACAGGACACTGTTGCATTCAACTGAGTGTCCCACGGAAACCCTATAAAAAAAGACTCTCCCAGAGGAAATCTACATTGAAGCCACATCAATGCTGTCACCAAGAATGGGCCTAACCATTATTTAGAACAGGAGAAATCTGGGTATCTCACAAACCTGTGTTCAAATCTCAGTTTTGCTAGTGGTAAACCATGGAACCCAAAGCAATTTATGCAACCTCTCTGAGCCTCTGTTTCCTTATCTGCAAATGGGGATGATGAAATAAGTAATTATTTTTCAGAGTTGTTTGCAAGGATTAGCAATGATGTGAGACCAATGGAACAGAATAGAGAACCCGGAAATAAGTCTACACACCTACAACCATCTGATCTTTGACAAAGCTGACCAAGAAAAGCAGTGGGGAAAGGACCCCCTGTTCAAGACATGGTGCTGAGATAACTTGCTAGCCATATGCAGAAGACTGAAACTGCACCCCTTTCTGACACCAGGTACAAAAATTAACTCAGGATGGATTAAAGACTTAAATGTAAAATGTAAAACTATAAAACCCTGGAAGACAATACCATCCTGGACGTAGGAACTGGCAAAGATTTAATGATAAAGACACCAAAAGCAATTGCAAAAAAAGCAAAATTTGACCAATGGGATCTAATTAAACTTAAGAGCTTCCGCACAGCAAAAGAAACTATCAACAGAGTAAACAGACAATTTTGCAAACTATGCATCTGACAAAGGTCTGATAGCCAGCATCTATAAAAAATTAAACAAATGTACAATAGGAAAACAAACAACCCCATTAACAATGGGCAAATGACAGAAACAGACACTTCTCAAAAAAAGACATACATGCAGCCAACAAGCATAGTAAGAAAAGTTCAATATCACTGATTATCAGAGAAATGCAAATGAAAACCACAGTGAGATACTTTCCTACATCAGTCAGAATGGCTAAAATTATTAAAAAGCCAAAAAACAGATGCTGGGGAGGTTGCGGAAAAAAGGGAATGCTTAAACACTGTTGATGAGAGTGTAAATTAATTCAACCATTGTGGAAAGTAGTGTGGTGATTCTTCAAAAAACTAAAAACAGAACCACCTTTTGACCCAGCAATCCCCTTATTGGGTATATACCCAAAGGAATATAAGTCAGTACGCCATAAAGACACATGCACACAAATGTTCATTAGCACACTATTCATAAGAGCAAAGGCATGGAATGAAGCTAAATGCCCATCAATGACAGATCAGATAAAGAAAATGTGGTGCATATATACCTTGGAATACTATGCAGCCATAAAAAAGAATGAGATTATGTCCTTTGCAGGAACATGGATAGAGCTGGAGGCCTTTCTCCTTAGTAAATGCAGGAACAGAAAACCAAATACTGCATGTTCTCACTTTTAAGTGAGAGTTAAATGATGAGAACACATGGACACAAAGAGGGGAACAACAGATACTGGGGCCTACTTGAGGGTGGAGAGTGGGAGGAGGGTAAAGATCAGAAAAAAATAACTATTGGGTACTAGGCTTAGTATCGGGGTGAGGAAATAATCTGCAACAAACCCCCGTGACACAAGTTGACTGTATAACAAATCTGCACATGCACTGAACCTAAAATAAAAGTTTAAAAAATTAAAAAGTTTTTAAAAGGATTAACAATAATGGGTAGGGTGTCTGGCATATAGTATTCACTCAACAAGCGATAGCTGTTATTGTTCTTGTAATCACAATCAGATATCCACAGATTTAATCTTCAAAGATACTAAGACACAAACTGACATTTTTCAGTGTGAATGTTACTGATAAACTCCATAAATAGTAAGGGAATCTAAGCAGCAGTGTTGCAAAAGAAGGGATATTCTCCCCCCCAAAAAAAGAAATTCTTTTAAAAAGACATTATAGGCCAGGCACAGTGGCTCACACCTGTAACCCCAACACTTTGGGAGGCCCAGGCAGGAAAGGGTCACTTGAGCCCAGAAATTTAAGATCAGCCTGAGCAGCATAGGGATGGCCCTGTCTCTACAAAACATTGTTTTCTAAAAATTGGCTGGATGTGGTTGTACAGGCCTGTAGTCCCAGCTACTTGGGAGGCTGAGGTGGGAGAATCACTTGAGCCCAAGGGCTAGAAGCTGCAGTGATCACACCACTGCACTCCAGCCTGGGCAGCAGAGTGAGAGAGACCCTGTCTCAAAAAAAAACAGAAGACATTATGTAATAGAGATTTTATAACTCCAAAAGGAGAGAAACTATAGAGCTTGAACATAGGCTTTACATAAACCAGTGAGTGGATAAAGAAAATGTGGTACATATAACACCATGGAATACTACTCAGCCATAAAAAAAAGAATGAAATCATGTCTCTTGCAGCAACTTGGGTGGAGCTGGAGGCCATTATTCTAAGTGAAGTAACCCAGGAATGGAATACTGCATGTTCTCACTTATAAGTGGGAACTAAGCGATGGGTACACAAAGGCATACGGAGTGGTATAATGGACATTGGAGACTCAGAACCGGGAGGGTGAGAGAGGGCCGAGGGATTTAAAAAGCTACATATTGAGTACAACGTACACTACTCAGGTGCCAGGTGCACTAAAATCTTAGACTTCACTACCATGCAATTCATCCATGTAACCAGAAACTACTTGTACTCTCAAAGCTGTTGAAATTTTTTTTAATTTTTTTTAAAAAATCAAATACCACATGTTCTCACTTTAAGTGGGAGCTAAACACTGAGAATATATGGACAAAAAGATGGCAACAGTAGACACCAGGGACTCCAAAAGGGAGGAGGGTGGGAGGGGCAAGCATTGAAAGATTACCCGTCAGACAACATGGTGAAACCCCATCTTTATTAAAAATACAAAAAAATAGCTGGCCGTGGTGGTAGGCGCCTGTAATTGAACACACATTTACTGGCACCCATTATGTGTCAGAAACTGAATTTACATGTGTAACAGGAGAAATATTGTAGAATTTTTCAAGCTTATTACACTAAGTGGCCTTTTATGCCGACCAAGTTAGAAAACGTTTCCTAACATGCTCTCGTGAGGCGGTGACAGAAAAAGGTCATGGGGACACCATCCGGGTGAGAAGCTACCTTCCCTTTTCATACATCAGATCAGCCCCCGGGTCACAGTTAGAAATGCAAATGCAGGGCTCAGTGTCACAGCCAGCGTAGCCTTTCAGTCACTTGACATCGCCACACCAGGGACTTAGCAACTCTTGTTCCCTTTGTTTGTCTTTCCATATTACATCCATTATGGATGTCCAACGTTAAAGGGATTCTTCAAAAGTAAAATCACACACAGAAGCTTAAAAAGCAGTAGTTAAGCTCTTCTTTCTTTCTTTCTCTCTCTTTCTTTATTTTTCTTTTTCTTCTTTTTATTTATTTTTTATTTTATTTTTCTTTTTTTTGAAACAGAGTCTCACTCCAGCCCAGGCTGGAGTGCAGTGGTGCTATCTCGGATCACTGCAACCTCCATGTCCTGGGTCCTGGTTCAAGTGATTCTCCTGCCTCAGCCTCCGGAGTAGCTGAGATTACAGACACATGCCACCATGACCAGCTAATTTTTGTATTCTTAGTAGAGACAGGGTTTCACCATGTTGGCCAGGCTGGTCTTGAACTACTGACCTTGTGATCCACCCGCCTCAGCCTCCCAAAGTGCTAGGATTACAGGCGTGAGCCACTGTGCCCTGCCTCTTTTTTTTACTATTGTTCGTTTTTCTTTTTTTTTTAAGACTGTCTCACTCTGTCTCCCAGGCTGGAATGTAGTGGCACAATCTCAGCTCACTGCAACCTCTGCCTCCCGGGTTCACGTGATTCTCTTGCCTCAGCCTCCCAAGTAGCTGGGATTACAGGTGCACACCACCATACCCAGCTAATTTTTGTGTTTTTAGTAGAGGCAGTGTTTTGCCATATTGGCCAGGCTGGTCTCAAACTCCTGACCTCAGGTGATCCACCCTCCTCGGCCTCTGAAAGCGCTGGGATTATAGATGTCAGCCACTGCACCGTCCCTTTTTTTTTTAAAGTTTTAAGAGCCAGAGCTGCTGTTGGAACTCAAATGAGTTTCCCTGAATCAAATCAGATGTAGATCTTAGATAGACTGGTTCCTCCTCATTCATCCTCATACTTGGGAGAAGAGGGAAGGCCAAACAGACCTTACCTCACACAGGCTAACCCCTCCACTGACAAGTCTGTGATCTCTGATTTAGGGAAAGAAAGCTCTTGACCTGGATTGCCAACAGTCACAGCTACCAACGTTAATTAAATAAACGTTCCTTAGCAAAGCAGGCACTCAGCACTTCATCCAGTTCTGGGGCTTCATGAAGTCCCAGCTTTCTGACCTTTCAGGCACTCTAATCTTTCCCTGTATGAAAGTTTATTCAAAGCAGATTAGAGCAAGATTTTACAAATTGTTGGTCAGAATCATTATGATCAGAAACCTCTTAGAGAAGCGGCTGGACACAGGACTGATGAGGAAACCAGTTCCAGTTCAGGTGCCATCCCTAAAGGTGTAGCCATCCGCTACAAGCCTCGCTAAGTTCATGCAAAGGAGCGGAATGTCTCTGAGCTACATATTTTAGCCCAAACTGCATATCTGAAGCTCAGGTTGAACATTCATCAAACTAATTAACAGCCACCAGGTTCACCAATAAAAATCCATTTTTGATACTGTGGGCTAATTAGCGAATCTTTTACTGGTGATTTAGAAAAGACAGAAGAAATATTATTGCAGTAGCCACCTCTGTCTGCAGTCTGGTTCCATGTGGCAGACTGGTAGCCATTCACTGCAGACAGTATATGCTGCTAGTGTGTCACCTGACCACTAAGTACACTAACTGCCACATGCCTTCTCTCCCACTAATCATGCTATGGTATTTTGAGGCCATGCACGGTGGTTCATGCCTGTAATGTCAGCACTTTGAGAGGCTGAGGCAGGCAGATCACTTGAGGCCAGGAGTTCAAGACCAGCCTGGCCAACAAGGTGAAACCCCAACTTTACTAAAAATACAAAAATTAGCTAGGTGTGGTGGCATGCGCCTGTAGTCCCAGCTACTCAGGAGACTGAGGAAGGAGGATTACTTGAACCCGGGAGATGGAGGTTACGGTAAGCCAAGATCTCGCCACTGCACTCCAGCCTGGGCGACAGAGCAAGACTCTGTCTCAAAGAAAAGAGAGGGTGAACAAATGAACGCCCGCCCTCAAGCCCTTTGTAAGTGCTCTAATTCCATGCATGAGGGAATCACCCTCAATGACATCATCACCTCCAAGAGGCCTCACCACTTAACACCATCACAGTGGCAATTAAGTTTCAAGGTGTGAATTTGGGGGTACACATTCAGACCTTAGCAGTGGATTAGTCAGAATTAGAAGACTGTAGGTCTTTTCTCCTTTTCCATTTTTGTATGTAAACACTCTGGCTTATTTTAGGCCTGTTCTTATTTGTGCATTTTTTGTTTTTCAGTAAAAAAAATCTCCATTGGAGATGCTGGCATGTGCCATTAATTTAAAAGCTACATAGATTGCCACTTTTCAAAGCATGGTCAGGCGTGATGGCTCACACCTGTAATTCCAACACTTAGGGAGGCTGTGGCAGGAGAATCACTTGGGCCCAGGAGTTCAAAACCAACCTAGGCAACAAAAGTGAGACCCCATCAATACAAAAAGAAAAAACAATTAATTAGCCAAGTGTGGTGACATGTAACTGTAGTCCCAGCTACTCAGGAGGCTGAGGCAGGAGGACCATTTGAGCCCAGAAGGTCAAGACTGCAGTGAGCCATGATTGTGCCACTGCACTCCAACATGGGTAACAGAAAGACCCAGTCTCAAAAATAATAATAAAAATAAAGTATGAGAATCTGACAAATTACACATGACACTAAAGCTCTCACTAACATTTCATTTAACAATTAGCAAATTGTTAATGATACTGTTAGTATAGATTTGGTGAGACCAACACTCCAGTAGACCTGATGGAGTCATATACTTTTTGGAAGGTACTTTAGAAATATGTATTAACAGCTTTGGCTAAAAAAGTTTATATCCTTTGATTCCATAAATTCACACCTTTGAATCATCTCAGAAAAATGTTTAGAAATGTAAGTAAAGATGAGTCTACGGACATGTTCATCATACTCATTGATAATCATAACAAATTAGAAACATTTCAAATATCCAGTAATAGGAAACTTGGTAAAATATATATATTTTATATATATGGCACGTAATAGAGTCATACACATTCATTAAAATCATGTGGGTTTTTTTGGCTGGGCACAGTGGCTCACACCTGTAATCCCAGCACTTTGGGAGGCCAAGGCAGGTGAATCACCTAAGGTCAGGAGTTCGAGAGTAGGCTGGCCAACATGGTGAAACCCCGTTTCTACTTAAAAAAATAAATAAATAAAAATAAGCTGGGCATGGTGGCACACGCCTGTAGTCCCAGCTACTCAGGAGGCTGAGGCAGGAGAATCACTTGAACCCAGGAGATGAAGGTTGCAGTGAGTCAAGATCGTACCACAGCACTCCAGTCTGGGAGACAGAGCAAGATTCTGTCTCAAAAAAAAATTATGTTTTTAAAAAAGTTTCTGGCACAAGAAAAATGGTCATAAGATTTTTATATGAAAAAGTCAACTCATAAAACTACAAACATGGCGTGTTTCCTATTTTGTACTAATAATTTGTGTATACATTGTTTACATAATTTTTTTGAATATTGATGGAAAATATGCCAAAACGTTAACAGTGACCAATCTGGAATTATTGGTGATCTCTATTTTCTTCTTATACTGCTCTGTATTTTCCAAATTGTCTCCCATGACCGTACATTTTATCATTTTATATATATTATATGTTTGTATGTGTGTATGCATGCATATGTATTCTAACATCTTTAAATGTTCATCTCCTTTGATGAAATAATTGCAGGTCAAAAAAAAACACATCCTAAATAAATAATTAAATAAATAAAGGATACAGATCAGACTTTCTGCTTCCCAAAGTCTTATACTGTGTTGCTATGAATAAAGAATATTGTGCTGTGGATAAATTGTACAGATATTTTTATTAACAAAAGACTCTGGCTAAATAGAAAACCAGATGATAGAGTAAGTGATTTCTTCATAAGGCTGCTGAATTTGCTGAAACACATAAAAATTACACACCTTAGAGCTGTCTGGGGCCCCAGAGATCATCTACTCCAGTGGCTTCAGATATTTTTTAACCACAGAATGCTTCCTCTAAATAAAATCTTAGGACAATCTTCAATATATAAAACCAGGATCACAGTGGCTGCCCTGACTGAAGTGAGGGAGGCAGCTCTAGGCCTCCACCCATTAGATCTCTCCTCCGAAGAACCAAGGGGATTTTTGGAATACTGTTTGAAAACTTTCAACTTTCAAAGACTGGGCAACATAGTGAGACCTCCTCTCTGCAAAAAAAATTAAAAATTAGCTGGAAGGGATGGTGCATGCCTGTAGTCCCAGCTACTAGAGAGGCTGAGACAGAAGAATCACTTGAGCCCAGAAGTTCAAAGCTGCAGTTGCTATTACTGCACCACTGCACCACAGCTTGGGTGAAAAGAGTGAGATCCTTTCTCAAAAAGGAAAAAGAAAACGATTTGAGGCAAGACAATTTATTGATCCCCTCAAATGAATTTATATTGTTTAATTTTTTTTGTTTGTTTATTTCAAGCAGATAGGCAGAATCTTTGGCTTCAGGAGGAGCTGATGTCGGAAAGTACAAAGCTGACATTGCCTGAAAGACATTTCTCCCCCTGGACTTCGTAAAAAGCCCTTTGACGAGGTTGCACCAAGTGTAGCAAGAGGAAAGTACCAAGAAAATGTCCCCCAGCCTGGGAACAGGGGGAGGTCAGCAGGTCCAGGGCCTCAGCCCCTGTTTCCTGAGGTGGTTAAGCCTCAAGGAGGAAAGGCTACGAGGTACACCCAGGGTGCCAGGGCACTAGGTAGTGGGGTCATCAGAGCCAACAAAGTCCCCTAGCTGCACACGTGACACCTGAAGGGGACTACATGGGCTGGGACAATAAACATTTCAGCAGTGGCATTAGAGACCAATAGTGTGAAAACCTGAGTAGCCCACTTGATGTGCATGCATTCTGGGAGGCCACAAGCTTGGAACAACAGGGAATGAGGAACGCTCCAACAAGCAAAGCCAATTTCCCTCCAGCAAGCAAGGCAGGGTCTCAGGGGCTCAGCAGCATCAGAGTCAGATCAATTTCTCCGATCTATTAAAAGAACATCAAGGAAATGGTGTTTTTGCACACATGAAGTGAAATACGGCATGACAAGTCCAACCCCTTGTGTTACAGACATGGGGGTTATTTCTTACCCAAGGTTCCATGTAGGGCAAGTCGGAGAGTGTCAGGCCTAGAACCAAGCTCCCCTGATGCTCCACAGTGGTTCAAGGAAGCTCATGAATGGGACAAGGATTTTTTAAAGGAAGGAGGAAAAATACATGGTAGGCAGAATAAAGCACCCCTCCACACCAGTAGCCATGTTCTGATCCCAGAATCTGTCACTCTGCTACCTTCTGTGGCAAAAGAGACTTTGCAGTAATTAAATCAAGGGTTTTGTGATGGAGAGATTATCCTGGATTATCTGGGTTAGCCCTACGTAAACACAGCGGTCCTTATGTGAGAAAAAGGGAGCCAGAAGCAACAGAGAAGTCAGAGTGATGGGAAAGGGATTCTGAGCCAATGAATGGTGGTAGCCTCTAAAAGCTGAGAATGCAAGGACACAAATTCTCCCCTAGAACCTCCAGAATGGAACACCTTCCTGCAGACGCCTTAACTGTTTTAGTCCAGTGAGAGTTCCCACCTAGAGTACTCTAAGACAATAAATTTGTTTAGTTATAAGCCAGGAAGTTGGCGAGCATTTGTTACAACAGCAAGAGAAACCTGATACAGAAGGGAAAAGAGGGGGAGGGGAAGAAATATGGGAAGGGAAGAAAATGAGGAAGAGGAAAAGTTGATCACCTCTCCCTGGGGCTCTGCAAATGTGAACCTCTCCAGGGTGATGGTCACATGTTCCCAGCTCCCAGCCTGGAGCCTGCGCTCAGTTCACAGTAAGCATTGAGTCCTTTGAATCGAATGTTATTAACAAACATGTGCACAGCCCTCCTGACTTTACCACGCACTGTCCTAAGTGTTTTATTTACATTAACCAGTTTAGTCCTCACAACAATACTATGAGGTAGGTGCTATTATTATTCCCATTTTACCGGTGAGGAGACTGAGGCAGTGAGATTCTTAAAAGCTTGTCTGAGGTTTTACAGTTATTAGGTGGCAAAGCCATGTTCAAACCCAAGCAGTTTGTATGACGTATTGCTGCTACCTCTGAACCAAGAACAGAAGAAGGAAATGAGGGGAGGCGGGGAAAAATCCTCCAATGTTTCCCAGTGTCTGCCTGGCTTCAAGGGAAGTCTTCGTACTGGACCCGCTTCGTCCAACAGGGCATGGAGTACACAGACAGGGTAGACCTCTTAATTCCAAGCGCTCTATGACCACACCAGCCAGCATATGTTGCTTGGTCCAGCTGCTTGCCAGAGACCGAAGAGACCCCCGCACCCAGCTCTAATGAGCATGTAGAAATGGATGGGTCACATATAAGCCAATTACAGCTGGCAGCCAAGTTTGGGGAAATCACTTTCCCTGGAACCAATTGGGAGCCTGTTTTGGAGATAAAAGGAATAGCACATTAGTCTCTGTGGTCAGAAGCAGCTTTCATGCATTTCATGGAGCAAAGGGAATCTGAAATGTTTTGAAATGGGAAAATGGGGTACAGCCAAATTGCTCAGTCAAGGCATTTAAAGGGTCTTTAGCGTGACATTCCGTGCAGGACCTAGTAGCTTATTCAAGCACGCAGGTAGAAACTAACATCTGTCCATCTAGAATGTTTGTATATTATCCACCCTGCGTGCTTCCACGTGTTTTTAATACTTTCAACATTAAAATATCCCATCGTGTACCTATAGAAATGAGGGGTGTGGAAAGCATGAATTACTAAAATTTCCAAATAAATTGAAATCTCATTATTTGCAATTAGTTAAATCTCCCTTTCCAAGTAAGCCTGTTTGCCAGCATCCATTTCAGGAAGTTAAATACTAGGACCTTAGAAAATAGTCTTTGTCGCAAGTCATGAAATCAGAGAATCTGATACTTGGAAGAAGTGTCAGATTTAGAGCTCACTGAATCTAACCTAAAGGTATAGCTAGACTCTAAAATGTTTTGGGGAAGCTTCGGGGAAAATCTGGTTCAGGACAGAATTTGGGTTTTTTGTTGTTTTGTTTTGTTTTGTTTTGTTTTGTCTAGGAACACAATGCCTAAAGAAGTGGTCAAATGGCCTCTACTTGAATGCAACTAGTAACAGGGGACTCACTACTCAAGATGATTTAATTCAATTCTGTGTTTCTCTAACCCAACAAAGAAAAGAAAGGCCTGTCTTATATTGGACCCATGTCTACCACCTTGAATATCTCTAATGGGCTCCCTGAAGACTGCTTGACTTTCAGAGGTTGTCTCCAAGATGTGCCTTTAGTGACTCAGCAGACCAGCAGTGCAGCCATCAAAACACACAGGCGGCAAGGCACAGTGGTTTGTGCCTATAGTCCCACCTGCTTGGGAGATTGAGAAGGGAGAATCACTGGAGCCCAGGAGTTCAAGGCTGCAGTGAGCTATGGTTGTGCCTCTACACTTCAACCTGGCTAACAGAACAAGATCCCTTCTCTAAAAGTTAAAATTAAAAAAAAAAAAAAATACACGGAGGCACATGCATATACACGTAATCTATTTACTGGCCTGACATCTCTGCAAACAACCAGCTCAAAAGAAGAGAAAGATGGAAAAAAGGAGAAAGAATAGAAATAGGAGGGAGGAGAAGAGAGTGGAAAAGGAAGAAAAACAAGAGTGAGGAGGAAGAAAAACAAAAAGGAGAAGGAGAAGTAAACGAGATGAGATGGTGATGCAGTTCCGTGGAACTGTGTGGGCTCTGGCTGTTTTGCCCTATAGAAGGGGAAAGTTACATCTGAAAGCCTTGTCACTATCCGTAGATATTCAGCGGAACATCTTTCAATCTTTTTTAAAAAAATCATTGTAGAGGCCTGGCGCAGTGGCTCACGCCTGTGATCCCAGCACTTTGAGTGGCTGAGGCAGGCAGATCACAAGGTCAAGAGATTGAGACCATCCTGACCAACATGGTGAAACCCCGCCTCTACTAAAAATACAAAAATTAGCCGGGCGTGGTGGCATGTGCCTGTAGTTCCAGCTACTCAGGAGGTTGAGGCAGGAGAATCACCTGAACTTAGGAAGCAGAGGTTGCAGTGAGCTGAGATCATGCCACTGCACTCCAGCCTGGTGACAGAGAGAGACTCCGTGACAAAAAAAAAAAAAGAAAAAAAAATTATTGTGGAAGGGCAAATGTTGTAAACATTTGCAATATACTGCCAAGTGAAAGGAGGTTATAAAAGATGTAGGGCATGATTTCATTTCTCATGATGTTATTAATTCCTATCTATAGACAAAATAGATATGTTTATCAATAAAGGTAGATTTATCTACATGTGTGGTGGCTACCCCTGGGTATATAACACAATGATCTGAGTTACACACACACACACACACACACACACAGTCATGCACCACACAAGGACATTTCAGTCAACAATGGACTGCATATGCAATAGTGATCCCCTAAGATTTTTTTACTGTACATTTTCTTTTTCTTTTTTAATTATTGAGATGGAGTCTTGCTTTGTCACCCAGGCTGAAGTGCAGTGGCACAATCTTGGCTCACCACCAACCTCTGCAACCTAAGTTCAAGTAACTCTCATGCTTCAGCCTCCTGAATACCTGGGACTACAGGTGCGTGCCACCACACTCAGCTAATTTTTTTTGTATTTTTAGCAGAGACGGGGTTTTGCCATGCTGGCCAGGCTGTTCTCAAACTCCTGACCTCAGGTGATCCTCCTGCCTTGGCCTCCCAAACTACTAGGATTACAGGCATGAGCCGCCTCGCCCAGCCTACTGTACCTTTTCCATGTTTAGATACACAAATACTTGCTATTGTGTTACAGGTGCTGACAGTATTCAGTACAGTAACATGCTGTACAGTTTGTAGCCTAGGAGCAATAGGCTATACCATATAGCCTAGGTGTAGTGGACGCTACCTTTTAGGTTTGTGTAAGTGCCCTCTGTCATGTTCATACCATGATGAACTCACCTAATCACATTTCTCAGAATGTATCCCCATCATTAAGCAACACATGACTGTATAAGCGGGTATGTGCTTAGTATTACTGTTCTTTGTTTTCCATATTTTCTGCATTGATTAGTATTACTTTTATAAATAACTTTTTAAAAACTAATTTTAAAATTGAGGCTGGGTACAGTAGCTAAGGCCTGTAATCCCAGTGTTTTCAAAGGTCTAGGCAGGAGGATCACTTGAGGCCAGGAGTTCAAAAGCAACAGAGTGAGAACACATCTACACACACACACACACACACACACGTATTAATTGGCCAGGTATTGTGGCATGCACCCATAGTTCTAGCTACTCAGGAGACTGAGGTGGGAGAATTGCTTGAGCCCTCTTTTGAGGTTGCAATGAGCAATGATGGCACCACTGCACTCCAGCTTGAGCAGCAAAGAGAGACCTTGTCTCTACACAAAATACAATAACAATAAAAAGTATACTTAATACTCATCCAGTCTTGAGATTGAAACATTCTATACTTCCAGTCTATTTTCTAAGATTTTTTTGAAATGGGAGAGCGGTGTATGGCTGGTTGGCATCATTTCTAGATAATTACAGAATTTTGATGGTGCAAAAAGACTCCATGCATTCATTCAACAAATACTTTCTGGCACCTATTATCTGCCAGGTTTTGTGCTTAGCACTTGCTAAATTTTGTTGGGTTATTAGGATTATACACGATGTCATTTCCATTTCTCTGTTTTTGAAACATTCTGTAATATAATATATTAAACTTATAAATGAAAAATCTTCAAAGGAGCATTCTATGTGCTTTGGAATTTTAAACTTTTTGGAAAAATAATAATATGTTGGGAATATTAAGACTTCCAAGTAACTATTTTGGAAGATAAAATTTGGTTTTTTATCTTCCAAAATAGTTAAAAATTTTAACTCTTTTGTAAGTACTGGTTTGAGTGTAGAAAATGGGTCTCATTATTTTAGACATATTTACAATGTTCTGACTGCACAGTGAAGCCGCAAAACCCATTTCTTGCACTTGAAACCAGCCTTTCCTCACTCTACAGCAAGTGCCACTGTCACAAGACGCCTGCTTGAAGCCAGCAGCAGAAGTGTTATTGAGCATCACCAGGAACACCAACTGTTGCGACTGGCACCAAGCTATGGACAGAGTCATTCTTGTTCACAGAGACTCTGATAGCAGGAAACAGCGTTTTTCAATCAATGGCTTGAGGAATAGATGAATAAATGTATAAATGAACAAGTGAATTTCAAAAACATCAAAAGTGGTTGAAGGATGCCGGACAGGTCTTCTAACCCAATGAACTCCCATAATCTCCTAAGAAATAATCGTCCTTGCAGCCTTTCCTTGGCACCTGACATTCCACCATAACAGCCTCATTACTTTAGATCAGGGATTAGCAAACTACAGCCCATAGGCCAAGTTTATCCCACTTTCTGCTTTGCAAATAACATTTTATCAAAACATAGACACACCATTTTTTGTTTATGTCTATGACTGTTTTCATGTTAAAAAGCAGAGTTGAGTACTCATGCCAGAGATCCCGTGGCCTACAAAGTTGAACATATTTTCTATCTGGACCTTTAGCAAAAGACTTTGCCAACCCCCTGCTTTATGTTTTTCCTTTGTTTTTCAGCCACATTGAGGTATAGTTGACAAATAAAAAATTGCCTATATTAAAAGTGTTTAGTGTAGAGTTTTGATATATGTATACATTTAATATTGATTAGCACAATCAAACTGATTACCATATTTATTACCTCACATAGTTATCGTGTGTGTGTGTGTGTGTGTGTGTGTGCAGAACACTTAAGATCTACCCTCTTTGCAAATTTTGAGTATACAATACATTATTGTATTGTGAGCTTTTGCCCAGCAAAAGGAACAGTCAGTAGAGGAAACAGACAACCCACAGAGTGGGAGAAAATCTTCCCAATCTATACATGTGACAAAGGACTAATAACCAGAGCCCACAATGAACTCAAACAAATCAGTAAGAAGAAAACAAAGAATCCCATCAAAAAGTGGGCTAAGGACATGAATAGACAATTCTCAAAGGAATAGACAATTCTTAAAGGAAGATATACAAGTAGCCAACAAACATATGAAAAAATGCTCAATATCACTAATGATTAGGGAAATGCAAATCGAAAATACAATGTGCTACCACCTGACTCCTGCAAGAATGGCCGTAATCAAAAAATCAAAGAACAGTAGATGTTCGCATGGATGTGGGGATAAGGAACACTTCTACACTGCTGTTGGGAATGTAAACTGGCTCAGCCACTATGGAACAATGTGGAGATTCCTTAAAGAAATGAAAGTAGAACTACCATTTGATCCAGCAATCCCACTACTGGGTATTTATCCAGAGGAAAAGAAGTCATTATATGAAAAATATACTTGCACACACATTTATAACAGCACAATTCACAATTGCAAAATCATGGAACCAACCCAAATGCCCATCAATGAGTGAATAAAGAAACTGTGGTATATTTATACAATGAAATACTACTCAACCATAAAGAAGAATGAATTAACGGCATTTACAGCAAACTGGATTAGATTGGAGCCTGTTATTCTAAGTGAAGTAACTCAGGAATGGAAAACCAAACATCGTATGTTCTCACTGATATGTGGGAGCTAGGCTATGAGGGCACAACAGCATAAGAATGATACAATGGAAATGGACTTTGGGGACTTGGGAGGAAGAGTGAGAGGGGGACAAGAGATAAAAGAGTACAAATATGGTGCAGTATATACTGCTCAGATGATAGATGCATCAAAATCTCACAAATGACCACTAAAGAGCTTACTCATGTAACCAAATACCACCTGTACCTCAATAACCTATGGAAAAATTGTGTGTATATATGTGTGTGTGTGTGTGTGTGTGTGTGTGTGTGTGTGTGTGTGAGGTATTGAACTCCCCTACTATTATTGTGTTGCTGCTTCTCCCTTCAGATTCATTAATATTTGCTTTCTATATATAGCAGCTCCAGTGTTGGGTGCATGTATATTTACAATTGTTACATCCTCTTAATGCATTGACCCCTTGATAGTTTTATATAAGTCATTATATAATGACTTTTGTTGTCTCCTTTTACATTTTTTGGCTTAGTCATTTCTCTGACATGAGTGTAGCTATCTCTACTCTCTTTTGGTTTCCAATTGCACAGAGTATCTTTTTCTATTCCGTCCCTTTCAGTCTATGTGTGTCCTTGAAGCTGAAGTGAGTCTCTTGTACCCAGCATATTGGGTCTTGTTGCTTTAATCCCTTTCAGCCACTCTATGTCTTTTTACTGGAGAATTTAATTCATTTTCATTCAAGGTAATTACTGAGAGGTAAGAACTTACTATTACCATTGTTCATTGTTTTCTGGCTATCTTGTGGATTCTTTGTTCCTTTCTTCCCCTCTTGCTACCTTCCTTTGTGATTTGATGATTTTCCATAGTGGAATGTTTTGATTCCTTTCTCTTTATCTTTTGTGTATCTACGACAGGTTTTTGCTTTGTGGTTACCATGAAGCTTACATTAAACAACCATGGTGATAACAGTCTATTGTAAGCTGGTAACAACTTAACTTTGAATGCATACAAAAACTCTACACCTTTACCCCCTACACACATTTGATGTTTATAATGTCACAATTTACATCTTATTGTATCATGTATCAATTAACAAATTCTTGTAGCTATAGTTATTTTTAATAGTTTTGTCTTTTTAACCTGTATACTAGAGTTATAAGTGATTAACATATCACTCTAATGGCATTAAGTATTCTAAATTTGACTGTACACTTATTTTTAACAATGAGTTTCATCCTTTTATGTTTTCATGTTACTAATTAGCATTCCTTCATTTCAGTTTGAAGAACTCCCTTTAGCATTTCTTGTAGGAGGTCTAGTAGTGATAAATTCTCTCAGCTTTTATTTGTCTGGGAAACTCTTTACCTCTCCTTAATTTCTGAAAGGCAGTTTTGCCAGTTAAAGTATTTTGGTTGGCAGTTTTTCCTTTCAGCACTTTAAATATATCATTCTATTATCTCCTGGCCTACAAAGTTTCTGTTGAGAAATCCACTGACAGCTTTCTACGGCTGTCATATAAGGTGTCTCCTTATATGCACCTCTTTCCTCTTGCTGCTTTCAAACTTCTCTGTCTTTGATTATTCCCCAATATTAAGTGATTATTTTAAACGTATGCCACATTGTACAGAAATCAACACTCTCCCATAATTCTGTGCATCTGGTGATATAGAAATATCACTATCCCTGTCCAACATATTCAAATTATATTCTCAGGTCACAATAGTAAGTCTTCCCAAAGAGGACATTCCAGAAAAGCAAGCTATTTCCTCAGCTCATATTTTCCTGTATTATAGCATGCATCAACAATCTATGCAAGAAGTATACATTGGCCAATAAGGAGAGGATCCACCAGCAAGCTGCAGCTGTCAACAGACATAAGATTAGAGACAAACACAACAGATTAGATCAACATATTGTCAAACGTTTCTGTAACAACATGGGAATAATTCTTTATTTCATTCATGGTGGAAACCCCACTGTTCAGTGCATAGATATTGATGAGGTAAGCCAGCGAGTTACAGAGCCACAAAGAAATGATGTCCCTTGGAGGTGAGGCACAAGATCCATGAAAAAGCATAGCGTGCCTTCTTCCTGATAGATGGTTACTATGGAATCACAAAGTCTGCAGTATTTGGATTCTCTGACAATGAATTGTATCTCAGTGATCATATGGAAGGGGTTTGTGATGAGGACAGCAGCAAAATGAGTGATCATCTCTCAAACTGTCTTCTTGATAACTTGATCAAAAGAAGACAAGACTTCTTTCTGTACATTACCAGGTCCTAACTCTTCAATCTTGTCACATTCCTGGTAATGCTGTAAAACTTTACCATGAATCATATTTTCAGGGACTCTTGAACACAGCCTTGGAGTTGATGTTCACAATGTGCTAAGGCCACTCATTGATGCTTATAATGTGCTAAGCGCAACTAAAGAGACCAGGAAGCTGACATGCCACCCAAAAATATGTTGTCCTATTGTTGGAAAAATATGCTTATCTCCCACTTGGATGAGCATTTTCACATACATAAGCTGCTGAGACCGTATGGTGAGACCAGAGCCCAGAAGCTCCTGACTGGCTACATCTTCCATAATGGCACCTGAAAATGGGCCTGTCTTTGATTTTTAACAGTTTGACTATAATGAGTCTTGGTGAAGTCTTCTTTGGGCTGAACCTGGTTGGAAATCTTCAGCTTTCTGTATCTGAATGTCTATATCTCTCCCCAGATTTGGGGAGTTTTCAGCCATTATTTATTATTATTACTTGTTGCTGCTGTTGTTGTTGTTTTTGAGACAGGGTCAGGGTCTTACTCTGTTGCCCAGGCTGGAGTACAGTGGTGTGATTATGGCTCACTGCAGCCTCAACCTCCCGGGCTTAATTGATCTTCCAAACCTCAGCCTCCTGAGTAGCTGGAACTATAGACATGCACCAACATGCCTGGCTAATTTATTATTTTTATTTTAGAGACGAGATCTCACTATGTTGCCCAGGCTGGTCTCAAACTTCTGAGTTCAAGTGATCCTCCTGACTTGGCCTCCCTAAGTGCAAGGATCCATCATGCTTGGCCCCATAAACTTATTTAAATAAACTTTCTGCCTCTTTCTCAATCTCTTCTCCTTTTGATTTTATAATGCGAATGTTAGCTCCCTTGATGGTGTCCCATAAATCTTATAGACGTTTTCATTATTTTTTCTGCCCCGACTGGATCTTTTCAAATGATCTGTCTTTGAGTGCACAGATTCTTTCTTCTGCTTGATAAAGTTTGCTGTTGATGCTCTGTTTCTTTTTTATGATTTCTACCTCTTTCTTAAACTCTCACTTTGTTTATTTACTGTTTTTCTGACTTTGTTGACCTGTCTGTGTTCTCTTGTAGCATATACTGAGCTTCCTTAAAACAATTATCTTGAGTTCTTTGTCAAGTAATTTTTGTATCTCTATTTTGGGGGGTTAGTTACTGAGAAAGTATTGTGTTCATTTGGTGGTGCCATGTTGCCTTGATTTTTTGTGTGTTTCTTACTGCTTTGCATTGATATCTACACATTTAATGGGGCTATCGCCTCCTCCAGACTTTACTGATTCGTTTTAGTAGAAGACGAGACTAATAGACTTGTGGGTGGGTATAAGGGCTATTATTTAGTAGAAGAGACTTAAATAGACTTATGGGTGGGCATAAGAGCTATTATTTAGTAAAAGAGACTTAAATAGACATGGGTGGGCATAAGGGCTATTATTTAGTCGAGGAGACTTAAATAGACTTATGGGTGGGTGTAAGGGCTATTATTTAGTAGGAGAGACTTAAATAGACTTATGGGTGGGTATAAAGTCTCTAGCTGAGTGGTGTCCAGCAGTACTGCATCTGGTGAAGTCACAGCAACATCATCTGTGCAGCTCCGTCAGCTGAGATCAGTTTTGGTGAAGACTACAGGACTCCTCAGCAGCCAGAGCTGTGGGTATCCACAATGGCAACAAGAGCTTTTGGGATTTTCAGTGCTGAGTGCTTCGGGGTCCTTATGATCTTTTTTTTCTCCCATGGAGGAAGTCATGGCCAGAGGAATCTCTCTTGGCACCAGCTTATAACTGTGCTCACAGTGGAGGTGGCACCAATTTTTGATGCACAATGCTGTGTGGCTGATACTGATAGTCCCCACCGTGCATCTTTGCTTCCAGCCAGTTCCAGATATCTCCGCTACGCCCATTTCCTCAGTGACCATTCTCATGCAGTTATTCTCTGGTTTTTGCTCCACTGTTTTGCTGTAGGTTCATAACTAGACTCTTCAACCATCCCAGGGATATTTTCATTTATAGATGGCTGTCTAAGTGTTTTTTGTTTTGTTTTGTTTTTTAGGGCATGGTGGTACATGCTTGTAGACCCAGCTTCTCAATAGGCTGAGGCAGGAGGATCACTTGAGCCCAGGAGTAGGAGGCTGCAGTGAACTATGATTGTGCCTCTGCACTCCAGCCTAGGTGACAGAGTGAGACCCTGTCTGCTAAATAAAGTAGAATATATATAAATAGGAGAGAAACAGTGGGTAAAAATGGACATAAAGACTGGAAAGATAGACATTGGATACTACAAAAGGTTGGAGGGTGGGAGTGGGGTGAGGATTTAAAAATTACCTGTGGGTACAATGTTCACCATTCGGGTGATAGGTAGGTACACTTAATACCCAGACTTCACCACTACACGACGTAAGCACGTTAGAAAACTGCACTTGTATCCCATAATTTTTTTTATTTTTTAATGTAAAAAAAAAACTTGAGGATGCCACAGGTTTTGGTGGGCCAGGGAGAACATCGCAGGGTAAAAAATGAGCACAGAAAGGGAAAAAATGGGAGCATGGTAAATAGATTTCATCTACTTTGCAGTTCTGCTTGACCTGTGATTAAAATGGAGATGCGACCAAGGACTAAGAACTGCCAAGTTTTGAATAGCGAAAGTGTCAGACTTCAGAATCAAACCCAAACAGCTCTCTTTTCAATTAAAAGAAAACTCCGTATTCTAATTTTTCTTCCACCTAACAGGTCCTCTGCTTGCACACACATAACTTCGCTTTCCTTTCTCTGTGGTCGAAGAGTTAGAGAAATTGTTTTAGATTCCACCCATTCCAAGTTATGCACTTCTGATTTTTTTTTTCTCGACTGACCTCATTTAGCAGAGTGGAAGGCAGCTTTTCCTAGTCTATTAAGACTTCAATAAAATCATCCATTTCTAGTTAACTGGAATAGTATTCACATTTAGGCCTGCATATTAATTGGCTGATAACGAGATGATAAAGCTGCTTTGCTCTGCAGGTGTACCAATCAATTTCAATGAAACAGAAAAAATGAGTTCTTTTCTTGTTGCATCTGAAATTAAAAAGTGATTTATATTTTCTAATAAAGTGGTTTTCATTGATCTCCTTCTGAAAATGTATGGTTTCATTTGCACCCTTTTAAATTATAATAGTTTCCGTTTGTAAAAGAATGATTTTCCAATATCATTTCTGGCTTCCAATTGATGATTAACTTTAATATGGATTTGAAGAGAAATATTGGGGGGATGGTGCATAGGGTATTAAGAGCCTCTATCTCCCCCAGACCAAAAAATCCTGCTACTTTTAATGAACTTAATAGCCTCAAACTACAGAATTTTTTCCTAAATACAGTGTTTTGTCAAAGGAAGTTATGTTTTTCCCCCAAGAAATCTATTTTTCTATTTCACAAGTTTCCTTTTGTCATAGAATTTTATGCCTGTGCCAATTGTTTTCCATTTTTGTTGTGTCAGCCTGACTGCAGGGCAAATGTGGAAAAGAGAGTTTTGTTTCTTTCTTCCCCCTGTCACCAACAACAAATTCTTACTTAGAGATGCTCATGGAATCCTGTTGTTATCAGCTGAATTCTGGCAGTGTGAAAACTGGCAGAGCAATTACATTTCACTTTAATTTAATATTATGATCTTCTAAGCCATAATAATTAAGCAGCCATGAAAGGAAGCTATATTCGGAACATGTGATGGAAAATTGCAGAGTCCAGGGCTGGTGTTGAGGGATCTGGGTCATCTCATTTCTCAGCCACCTAGAGCCATCTGGATTCACGCTCAGGCTGTAGACAGGTGTTGAGTGGAGTTAAGATACCATGTGGGCATTAGACCTAATTTAAAACAGATACCAGGGGCTTTGTCTGTTTAACCACACAGGAGATGAATGTTGGCTGATAAATAAAATCATAGATGGATGGATGGATGGATGGATGGATGGATGGTAGATGGATAAATGGATAGATGGATGGGGATGGATGGATGGATGGTTGGAGAGATGGATAAATTTATGGAAAGACAATTTGCACTCTCAGGCAAACTTCACCTTTGTGATATGATTTTAATTCTCCCTAAACTCAAAAATATTTCCCTCCCTCTAAGTCTCACAGTGTGTAAATATTTCCTAGTAGTCCCAGGTGGTTTTGCCTGGATTAAATATTCCCCTCTTATAAATTATTTTTTAATGTACTTTCAAGAGGCAAGACTTGGATAAACAATGTTTCAGTGTGGATTTGTTCATCACCTTTCTCCCTATGTATCAAGATATTGTGGACTACAAATTGACAAGGGGCTTGACCGCAGAGCCAGAAACATGCCAAAGGTTAGAAAAAGTACTGGGGGGTGCCTAATGATTTAAAAAAAAAAAGCCCCTTAGCCATGCAGAGAGTTTTTTTTAATTATTATTATTTTGTTATTTCTAATTTTTGTGGGTACATAGCAGGTGTATACATTTATAAGATACATGAGATATTTTGCTACAGGCATGCAATGCATAATAATCACATCATCAAGCATTTATCCCCTGTGTTACAAACCATCCAATTATACTCCTTTAGTTATTTTTAAATGTAAAATTAAATTATGATTGGCTATAATCATGTATAATTTATTATTGACTATAATAGTCACCCTGCTATGCTGTCAAATACTAGGTCTTATTCTTTCTACTTTTTTGTATCCATTAACCATCCCCACTTCTCCACTACCACCCCCCACTACTCTTCTCAGTCTCTGGTAGCCATCCTTCTACTTTCTATCTCCATGAGTTCAATTGTTTTAATTTAATTTTTGGCTTTTACAAATAAGTGAGAACATGCAAAGTTTGTCTTTCTGTGCTTGTCTTATTTCACCTAACATAATGACCTCCAATTTCATCCATGTTGTTGCAAATGACAGGATCTCATTCCTTTTATGGCTGCATAGTACTCCACTGTGTGTATGTTCCACTTTCTTTATCCATTCATCTGTTGATGGGCACTTAGGCTGCTTCCAAATCTTAGCTCTTGTGAACAGTGCTGCAACAAACATAGGCGTCCAGACATCTCTGCAAGATATTGATTTTCTTTCCTTTGGGTGTATACCCAGCAGTAGGACTGCTGGATTGTATGGTAGCTCTATTTTTAGTTGTTGTTGTAGTTGTTGTTTTTAGGAAACTCCAAACTGTTCTCCAGAGTGGTTTTAATAATTTACATTCCCACCAAGGGTGTGCAAGGTCAGAGGACACATTTTTAGTCACAACCCCAGATACAGTGCTTTTCAGGTCTCTAGACCAGCTTATTTTTGCTCCTTTAAACTTGCAAAAAATAATTTTCAAGACCAACCAGTGCTGAGGATTGCTGATTTTCCTCTCAGCTTGAAAATTAAAATGAGAAGCTGGGCATGGTGAAGCACGCCTGTAATCACAGCATTGTGGGAGGCCAACACAGGAGATCGCTTGAGGACAGGAGTTCAAGACCAGACTTGATGACATGGTGAAACCCTGTCTCTTCAAAAAATACAAAAATTAGATGGGCATTGTGGTGCATGTCTGTAGTTCTAGCTACTCAGGAGGCTGAGGCAGCAGGATCACTTAAGCCTTAGAGATCAAAGCTGCAATGAGCTGAAATCACACGACTGCACTTCAACATGGGCAACAGAGCAAGACCCTGTCTCAAAAAAAAGGGGGAAATAAAAAAATCATAATAAAAATTAAAAATAAATGTAAAAGTAAAACAGAGGAGAATTTGCTGAGCACCTACTGTGTGCCATGCACTTTCCACACATTATCTAACTTGATCTTCAACATAATCCCACGTCTATGCCCATTTTATAGTGGAGGACACTTTGACTTGAGGGAGATGATTTGTTTTCCCAGGGATACACAGAAAATAAGGGACAGAGCCAGGATTCAAACCCAAATATACATGACTCTTCAAAGTCCATGCTACAAACTCCACTCTACCTCCTACTCTGTGCTACTATTAAAAATAAACACTTTGGGAAATTCTACAAGGCAAACAACTCAATTTTTTCAAAAAATAAATTGCAAGGGAAAAAGGAGGAACTTGTAAGTTAAAGAGACTTAAGAGACCTATCAATAAAATGTGATATATGTACTTTGCTTGAATTCTGATTCAAAGAGATGAATTTACATTTTTAAAAGAAAAAGAGAGATAACTCAGTCAGAAAAATTTAACCAGATATTTGATTATGCTAAGTAATTATTGCTAATATTTTTGGTTGATAGCAATACTCTGCTTGTTTTCTTAAAGAGACGAGTCATACTGAAGTTTTGGTTGTTGAAGTAACATGATATCTAAGATTGGCTTCAGAAGGATCCAGTGAAGGCGGGGCATGGTGGCTCACACCTGTAATCCTAAAACTTTGGGAGGCCAAGGTGAGAGGATCACTTAAGGCCAGGAGTTTGAAACCACTTTGGGCAACATGGTGAGACTCCGTCTCTACCAAAAAAAAAAAAAAGTACGTGTGTGGTGTGTTTGTGTGTGTGTGTGTGTGTGTGTGTGTGTGTGTGTGTGTGTGTGTAAAGAATCCAGTAGGGGCTGGGCGTGGTGGCTCACACCTGTGATCCCAGCACTTTGGGAGGCCGTGGCGAGTGGATCACCCGAAGTCAGGAGTTTGAGAACAGCCTGGCCAACATGGTGAAACCCTGTCTCTACTAAAAATACCAAAAAATTAGCTGGGCGTAGTGGCGGGCACCTGTAATCCCAGCTACTCAGGAGGCTGAGCCAGAAGAATCGCTTGAACCCAGGAGACAGAGGTTGCAGTGAACTGAGATCGTGCCATTGCTCTCCAGCCTGGGCAACAAGAGTGAAACTCCGTCTCAAAAAAAAAAGAGGAATCTAGTAAGTTAAGTAGGTTAAGTAATGCAAGACTACTGAAAATAAATACATAAAAATAAAGAATACAGAATCCAGTGGAGGGGTGGCATGAATATAACAAGATTGGCTTGTTTTCGTAATGGTTAAAGCTGGTTCTTGAATACTAGGTGGTTCATTTACTAGTCTCAACTTTTATATAAATTTGAAAGTTTCTAAAATAGAAAGCACATTTAAAAAGCAAAACAAAAAAAAGTGAAAGGACAACTGACACTATTTTTTTTTTTTTGAGACAGGGTCTCACTCTATCACCCAGGCTGGAGTGCAGTGGTATAATCTTGGCTCACTGCAGCCTCAAACTCCAAGTCAAGAGATCCTCCTGCCACAGCCTCCCAAGTAGCTGCTACTACAGGCACGCACCACCAGGCCTGGTTAATTTTTTAAAGTTTTTGTAGAGACAGGATCTCATTATGTTGCCCAGGCTGACCTCAAACTCTTGGCCTCAAGCAGTTCTCCTGCCTCAGCTACCCAAAACGCTAGGATTACAGGTATGAGCCACTGTGCCCAGCTATATGGCACCATTTTAAAAAGCAACTGATGCATACATAACTCAGAATGCACTAAAAACTACTGGACACTTTAAAAGAATGAACAGTATACTATGTGAATTATACCTGTCAAGTTTTTTAAATAATCTAAACAAAAAATACTAACATATATGAAATACAGCCAATACATCATTTCCTTTGTTCATATAATACCTCTTAGTTGATGACTTTTAATAAGTGAACACACACATAGTAGGGGAGAAAAAATAAAGAAACCAACACTGTCCTTTTCTGGCCTTTCTCATGAGCTCTAGATTGCTATTCAAACTCTTTGGCACACACCCACCAGCATGTCTTCAGAACTTTAAAAAAAAATGTTTGAACTATGAAAACAAATGAAATTATTAAAAGCACATTCTCTTTTCAATCTTCTTCAAAAAAACTGAGATTTGCTGTGCAGCCTCTAAGAATTTGTAAAGAAACAGAGGAAGAAGAAGACATTGTTCTGTGTCTGTAGCCTCAGCCCCTGGAAGAGCCACATAGATGCCAAGACTTCAGAGAAGCACTCAGCCTGCTCTGAAGAGGGAATGAGCCTCTGTTCACTTCACTTCCCATCAAGCTCCCATCTCCTGCCCAGAGACAATTGTGGCCAGAGTTCTCACACCTCCAGCCATTATACCCCATGCTAATTAAAGCCCTTAGAGGGTCTTTATGGCTCTCAAGATAAACACCAACAGCAGAACTGTGGCCTAAAAAGCCCAGCATGGTCTGAGCTCTGGCTAGCTCTCCAGCCTCATCTCATACCCATGGCTGTCTCTGAGCTCCAGGAACACTGACTTTCTCCTCCCAGTAGTTAAGGGTCCTTCTACCACGGGGCCTTGCACATGCTGACTCTTCAGTCTGGTTAATATCTACTTATCCTTGACATCTGGAGATCTCAGATCACACAAAGCTTTCCTCGGAACAAGCTTACCTGATGTGTCAAAGTCAAACTCCCTGTTATTTATTCTGAAGCATTTGTCACAGCTGGAGTTTTACATTTACTTATTCCATTACTTCATTAATACCCCAACGAGGCTCTATGCCCCATGAAGAATGAGATCATGTCTCCCTTTGCTGACCAGTGGATCCCTCAGAGTCTCCCTGACCCCACAAAGCTTTGCATATGGTAGGCACACAACATTTGTCAAATAACAAATAAGGAGTTTATGAAACAAGAATGAATCAACGAATCAATGAAACCTCCAAATCCGCTGACCCTTATAAGTACTGTTTCAGGGCTTACACAGGCTCTGTCAAAGTAGCTCCTCTCGCAAATTTGAGTCATTTTTTTCAAAGATAACTTTTTTTTTTTTTTTTGAGGCAAAGTCTTGTCTGTCTCCCAGGTTGGAGTGCAGTGTCACGATCTCAGCTCACTGCAACCTCTGCCTCCCAGGTTCAAGAGATTCTTATGCCTCAGCCTCCTGAGTAGCTGGGATTACAGGCATGTACCACCACACCCAGCTAATTTTTGTATTTTTAGTAGAGATGAGATTTTACCGTGTCGGCCAGCCTGGTCTCAAACTCCTGGCATCAAGTGATCCACCTGTTTCAGCCTCCGAAAGTGCCAGGATTACAGGCCTGAGCCACCGCGCCTGGCCTCAAAGATGCCATTTTATTTTTTAATCCACCTCCAAAACAACTAACTTAAGAAGAATTTATCAGTGGTCTCCCTGGCACAAATTCATTTCATGGAAATAATTTTTAGTACTGTAATGATGCCTTTCTGCCCTACAGCATAAGACAATAAGGAATAATTAACTCCACAACTATAATATGAAAAGGGTGGAATGCATTTAAACTGGAATTGATTTTTGTTTAACCTGTATTTTCATGGGCAGAAACCGGATTTTTCTCAGGCACTTCATTAGAAAGGACAAGTCAATGTGGCTTTGGGGATGTTGGAAGTCCTCCATTCCAGTAGAGGAAGGGCCAGAATGCACCTTCATCCTAGCTTGACTTTCCTTGGAGCTATTGTTTCCTCCACAGTTATGCCCTGAACTTGGACCTCAGCCTACCTCTGATATAATAAATGTCTGGTCTCAGGTCTATACACCTTCTATCATTTATATAACTTATGTCCTGCTCATGACTTAGGTCCTGCCCAGGGTCATTGGCCACAGGAAGTGCATCTTTTTCTGTAGGTTCCTAAGTACGGGCCCCTGACACAATTGAGTACTTTAATACAGGCTAGTTTCTGCCAAATAAAAACCAGAGAATAGATGAGTGGACAGGAGTCATGGCCTCAGCTCTACAAATTGTTTCTCTTTGTCCATCCTAAATAATAAAAATAGCATCTTGGCTGGGTGCAGCGGCTCACACCTGTAATCTCAGCACTTTGGGAGGCCGAGGCAGGTGGATCACCTGAGATCAGGAGTTGGAGACCAGCCTCACCAACGTGGTAAAACCCCATATCTACTAAAAAAGCAAACAAACAAAAATTAGCCACACAGAGCAGTGGGCACCTGTAATCCCAGCTACTCAGGAGCAAAACTCCATCTAAAATAAATAAATAACATAAAAATAAAAACACACCATCTTGAACAGAGCTCCTTAACTCAGCATGCACAGTGTCCACTTATAGAACATTTTGAATGCTGTCAAGCCTCAAATCAAATTTTCCAGGAATAGGGATGAGGCATCTATATGTTTTATTGCTTTGTTAGGTTTTGTTTTTTTGAGATAGAGTCTGGCTCTGTCACCCAGGCTGCACTACGGTGGGGCAGTCTCAGCTCACTGAAACCTCCCCCTCCCAGGCTCAAGTGATTCTCCTGCCTCGGCCTCCCAAGTAGCTGGGACTACAGGCTCACACCACCATGTCCAGCTAATTTTTGTATTTTTAGTACAGATGAAGTTTCACCATGTTGGCCATGCTGGTCTTGAACTCCCGACCTCAAGTGATCCAGCTGCCTCAGCCTCCCAAAGTGCTAGGATTACAGGCATGAGCCACTGCACCCAGCTAGCATCTATGTTTTTAAGGCACCACAGTGGTGTCAATATGTAAGTAAGACTGAGAGTCACTGACGCAACAGCTCTCTACAACTTGCAAAAAGCTTTCACCCTATTCCCAAAGGGTAAGTACTAATTGCCCCATTGTACAAATATGAAAACAAAGGCTCAGAGAAGGTTAGTGACTTGCCCAAAGACACACAGTTTGCAAGAGAACTTATCTAGACTCAAACAGAGATGTCAGCCTCGAAGTCCTTTAATCCAGAATGAATGGAGGCTGGTGTATACTCTGTGGCCAGAAAGAATGTTGATTAAAGGCAATGTAGCTTAAGGCTGCTTAACTGGGTTGCTAAGGAGCTGGTGGCGCTTTTAATTTATTTTCAAGTATTTTGGAGAATAATCCAGTGCCTGTCATCCTTCTGAGGTGGTTCCCTTTCACAAAGTTGCCGTTAGTGTTGTGTGTGGCCTTGCTACCTCGCCCACACTACTGATTATAGCAGGCAGGACATAGGGCAGACCAATGACCTCTAAAATGGCTCCTTACAACCAGATAGATGGTGGATGATTTCTTCTTCATCACTCCCTGATCACTACCCATCAGCAGCTCACAATAAAGCTTTAGTAAGGCCTCTAAGGGTGGCAGCTGGGGAAGGGCGGCAGAAGTGAAGGGACAGTGGCTGGAAGTCAGGAACAGAGGGAGAGCCATTGGAAAGAAGCCCATGGCAAGAGTCGTGAGTCCAACCACATCACCAGATTAGGGGTAGCAGATGCTCACCTTAAGGGGTGACGAGACTGCCAGGTCACTATTGCTGCTTTCAATCCAGAACTCATTTTAGAGACATTGCTTGCGCAATTTTTTGGACAACTTTCTGTCTCTTTCACATCCATCGGGTATTCCTGAAATTAATCCTCCTTGCATCTGAAAAGTCCAGTTAAGGAGTGACCATAACAAGGCATCCCCCCACTTGCTGAACACCTCAAAGGAGAATTAGTTGTCCTCTGTTCAAAGAAAGGTGTCTAGGTGGCTTTGGAGCTTCCCAGAATCCTCTGCACCACTGAGAAACGGCGGGCAGCCACCGTTGTCCAGGACCACTGCCTGATGGAGAGGCTCTGCATTCCTTTGCCTCTGTTGCCCTCTAGTGGTCGCTCCTTATAGTTATCTTTTTAGATACCATTTCCTTTTTGGTGTTAAGTTTAGGAATCCAAAACCTGGAAACAAAACTTCTTACAAATGTATCCAGGCTGAGCGCGGTGGCTCATGCCTGTAATAGCAGCACTTTGGGAAGCCGAGGCAGGTGGGTCACCTGAGGTCAGGAATTCAAGACCAGCCCAGCCAACATGGCAAAACCCCATCTCTACTAAAAATGCAAAATTTAGCCAGGTGTGGTGACATGAGCCTATACCCCCAGCTACTCAAGAGGCTGAGGCAGGAGAATCACTTGAATCCGGGGTGCGGAGATTGCAGTGAGCTGAGATCGCACCACTGCACTCCAGCCTGGGTGAAAGAGCGAAACTCCGTCTCAAAAAAAAAAAAAAAAAATGTTTATCCATCACTTCATGGAAATTCATCTGAGAGTACCTATACGATATGTTCACTTTTCTGTACATATCTTAAACTTCAATTAAAAGCATTTTAAAATCTCCCCATGCATTCATCTGTTAAATATTTACTGAGTGCCTATTATCAGACAGAAAAGCTCTGTTTTAGTTAATAGAAAATATAGTTTCTGCCCTTATGGAGACCTGGCCGGAGAGACTGACAGGAGATCTTACAAACAGATGTGAAATGACAGTCGTGACCATGCTGCAAAGGAGAGGTGCATGGGAGATCCACCTGTTAAGGAGATCCAGGAAGGCTTCCCTGGAGAAGTGAATGAACTAAAATATGAAGAAGGACCAGAGTTATGATGTTAGGGAAGGAAAAGGAGGTCAGGGAGAGAAGCAAGTGCAACAAGACCCCTGTGTCAAAAGGGAGTAGGATGTATTTGCATTTGAAGATGTGAAAGCAAGCCCCTTTAGCTGGAATGTGAAAAGTAGGAGTTTGGGGCAGCGTGGGAGGACAGGCTGGAGGGACAACTGAGGGACAGCCTTTACGTGGCCTGGTTGACCACATAAGAATTTCTATCTTTATTAAAACAAAGAGTGCTTGTTTATCTTATTTTGTTGGAGAAGAAGGTAGGCGATCAGATTTGGGTTTTGAAAAGATCCTGCCAGTTTTGGGTGGAAGATGGATTGAAGTGGGACCACAGCGTTACCGGAGACGAGGTCAAAGGCCATTATTCTTATAGTCCTGGTGACAGATGATAGTGACTTGGGCTCAGTGATAAGAGCAGAAGTGAAAAAAAGGAGATGGAGTCAAGAGTGAGGATAATGGGGCTTGGTGGTGGGTTGGATGTGGGAGGACGGGGAAGGACAAGTGTGGATCAAGGATGATTCGGAATTCTGGCTTGAGTAACAGGATAGTAATATCATTTCCCTTTTTTGTTTGTTTGTTGGTTGGTTGGTTGGTTGGTTGGTTGGTTTTGTTTTGAGGTGATCCTCCCGCCTCAGCCTCCTGAGTAGCTGGGACTACAGGCATGCACCGCCAGGCCCAGCTAATTTGCTTTTAATTTTTTGTAGAGATGGGGTCTCACTGTGTTGCCCAGGTTGGTCTCAAACTTCTGGGCTCCAACAATCCTCTCACCTTGGCCTCCCAAAGTCCTGGGATTGCAAGCGTGACAGGGAACACAGGCAGAGAAACAGATTCAGCAGGTGGGAAATGCGAAACGTATGAGTTTGGTGCTGGAAAAAGTAAGGTTGATGTGCCTTTAGGACATTCAAATGGCTATAACAGTCAATTAATATACTCAATAAATACTCAGTCCTTCATATGCGTCAGGCACTACTCTGGGCTTTATCTCCCACAGAGTTTACATTGAGGCTCATCCCCACACCTCTGCGTAGAGCCCTGCCTGCCTACCCTAACCAGATAAAAATCCATTGAGTATTCAATAAGCGTTTTCTTGCAGCTGGCTACATATGAGACATTGAGCTCAGTGTTCTACTTGATTGATTAGATGATTCCATGCTTTTCTTTGTTTTTCTTTTCTTTTGGTTTTAAGATTCAGGGGAGACTGGGCCGATGGTTCACCACTGTAATCCCAGCACTTTTGGAAGTCCAGGCCAAGGTCAGGAGTTGTGAGACCAGCCTGGCCAACATGGTAAAAACCCATATCTACTAAAAACACAAAAATTAGCCAGGCAAGGTGGCACATGCCTATAATCCCAGCTTCTTAGGAGGCCAAGGCACAAGAATTGCTTGAACCCCAGAGGCAAGAGGTTGCAGTAAGCTGAGATCGTGCCACTGCACTGCAGCCTGGATGACAGAGCAAGACTGTGTCACCAAAAAAAAAAAAAAGAGAGAGAGAAAGAGAGAGATTCCGGGGATACATGTGCAGGTTTATTATTACAGTGATAATATTACAGTGTGATGCTGAGGTTTGTGCTTCTAATGAGTCCATCACCCAAGTAACAAACATAGTACCTGATAGGCAGCTTTTCAACTTCTGCCCTTTCCCCTCCCTTTCTGCAGTCCTCAGTATCCATTGTTCCAGTCTTTGTGTCTGTGTATGCCCAATGTTTAGTTCCCACTTTTTTTCTTTTTTTTGAGATGGAGTCTTGCCATTGCCCATGCTGGAGTACAATGGCACAGTCTTGGCTCACTGTAACCTCCACCTCCCAGGTTCAAACGATTCTTCTGCCTCAGCCTCCCGAGTAGCTGGGATTATAGGCACCCACCTCCGTACCCAGCCAATTTTTGTATTTTTAGTAGATACGGGGTTTCACCATGTTGGCCAGGCTGGTCTCGAACTCCTAACCTCGTGATCTGCCTTCCTCGGCCTCTCAAAGGGCTGGGACTACGGGTGTGAGCCACCACACCTGGCCTAGCTCCCACTTATAAGTGAGAATACGTGGCATTTGGTTTTCTGTCTCTGCGTTAGTTTGCAGAGGATAATGGCCGCAGTGGCATTCATGTTTCTGCAAAGGACATGATTTTGTTCTTTTTTATGGTTGTGTGGTATTCCATAGTATATATGTTTTTTATCCAATCTACCATTGATGGACACCAGGGTTAATTCCATGTCTCTGCTTTTGTGAATAGCAAAGCTGCAATAAATGTATGAGTGCTGGTATCTTTTTGGTAGACAGATTTATTTTCCTTTGATCATATATCCAGTAATAAGATTGCTGAGTCAAATGATAATTCTATTTTTAGTTCTTTAAGAAAGGGGAATTCCATTCTTTTATTTATTTTTTCTGAGACAGGGTCTTTCTCTGTCACCTAGGCTGGGGTACAATGGCACAATCATGGCTCGCTGCAACTTGGACCTCCCATTCTCAAGCAAATCTCCCACCTCAGCCTCCTAAGTAGCTGGGACTATAGCCATGAACCACCACGCCCAGCTAATTTTTGTGTTTTTTGTAGAGCTTACAAAAAATCCTATTTTTTGTTTGTTTGTTTTGGGTTTTGCTATTTTGTCCAGGCTGATCACGATCTCCTGGGCTCAACTGATCTGTCTGTCTTGACCTCCCAAAGTGCTAGAATTACAGGCATGAGCCACTGTGCCAGGCAGAAAAATTCCATTTCTTACTTTTACTTATTGCCTTGCCAATGTAACCCTTTCCCAGTTGCCCTGCCTGACATTACTCAAAAACCAAACTGGATTGTGCTGGATAGGGACCTTGTCATGAAGGTTATCTCTGTTTATCTGGACATACTAGTAAACTGTTCACATCAGAAGCAGAGGAAGTACATGCTCCTGTTTTCTCGTCTACTTAACTGACCATCTGACCATGAGAAGCATTTCTCCCTGCAAATCTCCAGGCCTTAAGATTCAAGGATTTTTGAGAAGCTGATGGAGAAAGCGAGTGTGGTGGCTCATACCTGTAATCCTAGCACTTTGGAAGGCCAAGGTGAGCAGATTGCTTGAAGCCAGGGGGGCCAACATGAGTCCAGCCTGGCCAGTGTGGTGACGCCTTGTCTTTACTAAAAATACAAAAATTAGCCAGGCGTGGTGGCACACAACTGTAGTCCCAGCTACTCAAAAGGCTGAGGTACGAGAATCACTTGAACCAGGGAGGTGGAGGTTGCAGTAAGCTGAGATCGCACCACTGCACTCCAGTTTGGGTGACAGAGCAAGACTCCATCTCAAAATAAAATAAAAAGTAGTAGCAGAAGTTGATGAAGAAAACCCCATGAGTTCTTAAACAGAGAAACCAGAAAAACAGAGTCTTCAGGAGGACAGAAGTTTAGAATCCGTCTAACCTGTCTTTCCCAGGGTTAATTCCGTGGAACACTGGCTTCTAAAGATGCCCGGAAACAAAATGATACCGTGATTCCAACAGTTGGAAAATCTTTCATGCTTTATTGTCCTCTTAGAACTTCATGGGGTATGTTAAGACATTAAAGGATCTGAAGAGTGGCCGGGCAGCATGGCGTACACCTGTAATCCCAGCAATTTGAGAAACAAAAGCAAAGGATCACTTGAGCTCAGGAGTTTAAGACCAGCCTGGGCAACAGGGTAAGAGCTCATCTCTACAAAAAATTCAAAAGAAGCAGCCAGTTGTGATAGCGTGTGCCTGTAGTCTTAGGTACTCAGGAGGCTGAGGCAGGAGGATTGCTTGAGTCCAGGAATTCCAGACTGCAGTGAGTTATGATCACGCCACTGCACTCCAGTCTGGGTGACAGAGCAAGACCCTATCTCAGTCAATCAATCAACCAATCAAGGATCTAAAAAGTCCTACAGCCAAGAAACCTGTTTGAAATCCCAAACTTATTCAACTATCCAATGGTTTTTTCTCATAATAGCCATCAACATGCCTGAAATTATATTCTGGGAAATACATACACTGATATAATGGTTATAATAATGCCCATTATTGTTTATTATTCACTCTATACTACGTATTTATCATCATCTCATTTAATCCTAAAAATAACCCTTTATTATTATATATAATATATTATATATTATTATGTGTGTGTGTGTGAAATTAAATAATTCAAACTTAAAGTTGCTGAAACTTCAAGTTATTCTGAGCCTCAAGAGAAACGTGGCTGTGCAGCCAGAGTCATGTAGCATGCACGTGCCAACTTCTGCTTCTCTGAGTGCAGACTAACTCTCTTCTTTATTCTTATACCGTAGATAACTAGGAAGACAAAGCAGCATGAAAGATCCCCTCAGATCATTGCCCGCCTCACAGAGTAATAAAGTAACCTTCCTTGGAATGTAGCCCTCTGTAATCAAATTGCTATCATGTATGCACTTGTCTTCTATGGAAAATGTTGTAATCCTGCTGACATTTCTCTGTCTCTGCCTAGTTAAGTGAATCCTAAACTTCACTTTGGAATGCTAACTCCATTCATTTGCAGTCTGTGTTTCCTGAGTGGCTATACTCAAACTTTGCACTCAAGTAAACTCTACACTTAATCATATTTTCTTAATCTTCTTATTTAAGGTTGACAGGTACATATAACATATGCATAATCTATTATGTAACATTGAACAGATAAGAAAACTGGGGCTCAGAATGGAGAAGTAATTTCTCCAGGCTGGTAAGTGGTGGAGCTACTGGCCATATAACTGGTAAATGCTGATAGGGTTCAGGACATACCACCCCAAAATAGGACTATGGGAGACCAGAATACCCTACCCTAAATATGCTTTCATGGCATAAGGATTATTTTAAGCTGATTATTTTGGGAAACAGAAGACAAAGAAGATGACTAGAAGTTACCCTTTTAGGCCGGGCCTGGTGGCTCCCATCTGTAATCCCAGCACTTTGGGAGGCCAAGGAGGGCAGATCACTTGAAGTAAGGAGTTCGAGGCCAGCCTGGCCAATATGGTGAAACCCTGTCTCTACTAAAAATACAAAACTTAGCCTGGCATCATGGTGCGCACCTATAATCCCAGCTACTTGGGAGGCTGAAGCAGTAGAATTGCTTGAACCCAGGAGGTTGAAGTGCAGTGAGCCAAGATCATGCCAATGCAATCCAGCCTGGGTGACAGAGCAAGACTCCATCTAAAAAAATAAAAATAAAAATAAATAAAAAATAACAAAATTCACTTATAATTATACTGTTTTTATTTTTCATTTTTAGGAATAGAGACAGGGTCACACCATGTTGCCCAGGCTGGTCCCCAAATCCTGGGCTCTAACGATCCTCTCACTTCAGCCTCCCAAGGTCTAGGACTATAGGCATGAGCCACCTCACCTGGCCAATAATTACACTTTCAGAAGTGGACTACACTCAGTGTATAAACTAGGACTTAAATTAGGTCTTCTAAATATTTTGCGTAATTCACATTATCTTGAAAAATTCCCTAATTTCCATGATGGCAAAAATAACTTGTATGTAATTATTGGAGGACTAGAAAGAAAAAAAGAGAAAAGAGACTGAGAGAGTGTGAAGTGATGTATGTGTTCAGATGCACTTTGGAATAATTGTATACAAATGCATTTGATGTTTAGCAACTTTTATTATTTATTTTAATTTTTTGTAGAGACGGAAGTCTCACTATTTTCCCAGGCTGGTCTCAAACTCCTGGCCTCAAGTGATCCTCTTGCCTCAGCCTCCCAAAGGGCTGGGATTAGAGGCATCAGCTGCTGGACTGGCTGATGTGTGACAATTTAAAAAAAAAAAAAAAAAAAAAAGAAAGTAACCTTGGAACAGAGAAAAATCATATAATTGTGTAACAGGAACAAGTTTATCAAAGTGTGAGCACTCCCAACCTTCTCCCACTGGAGAATTCTTTGCCAAACTGGTTTCAGGGATTTTGTAATATAGAATTATGAAAACGATTCTGCAGGAGAGTAGAGAGAGAAAGGAACAGAGTCTTACTTGCTTAATTCCTGGGGCTCTTTTTTGTTGGGGAGAATTAGGTAATAAGCCAAGCAGAAAGGAAACTTTCTTTTTAAATGGCAAGGCAAAATTGATCTACATAATAAAGAACAAAAGGCGGATAGGGAGAGGCAAGAAACAGAAGAGCCACAGAGGCTAGAAGTTGCGGATGAGTTTGAGGGGATTTGATAAGACGCTCAACGGTAGCTCTGGGGGTACGAGAATCGGGGAGGAGAAGGAAAGTAATTTTGATACGTCTGCTGTGGATTTCAAAATGGATCCTCTTTAATGTTTTTTAAGAGAGGCAGAAATGATTGAAATTCCTTTTTAATTAATTTGGGTTGGTAGATCGTGGTTCTAAGTCTGTGGAATTTTAAAGGATTACAGTTGCTTTTGACATTCCTCTGTTTTCAAGTTCAGTATCTGCTACAGATGGCTATTAGTCCAGAGCATTAACAACAAAAACTGCATGCTATAATCTGGAACAATGTTTACTAGAACATTTTTCATAAGTAGTATTAAATGGTAGGATTTAGGATGATTTTATTTTCTCCTCTTTTGCTTATCCATTTTTCTAAATTCTCTATAATAAACATGTATTACTTTTAATGAGAAAAAAATGTGTTTATGCAATAATGGAGAATCAAAACCGAGTGAGTAAGCTTGCTTTTCTTTTTCTTATGAATTTTTCTAGAAAGTCTCCATGTTCCTACTCCCTCACCACTCTCTAATGGCACCTACAGAAAACATGAAGAAATGCCCTCATCATGCTGCTAAAAGTGGGGGGTTTTGTTGTTTATTTTATTCTTATTTTTAGACAGGGTCTCATTCTGTCACTCAGGCTGAAGTACAGTGGCCTGATCGTGGCTCACTGTAGCCTTGACCTCCAAAGGCTAGGTGCTCCTCCTGCCTCAGCCCCCCAAGTAGCATGCACCATCATGCCCAGCTAATTTTTGTATCTTTAGTAGAGATGGGATTTCACCATCTTGTCCAAGCTGGTCTCAAACTCCTGGGCTCAAATAATCCACCCACCTCAGCCTCCCAAAGTGCTGGGTTTACAGGTATGAGCCACCACACCTGCCCTAAAATTTATTATTATCTTGTTAAGATGCTATATAAGCCAGGCACGGTGGCTCATGCCTGTAATACCAGCACTTTGGGAGGCTGAGGCAGGCAGATCACCTAAGGTGAGGAGTTCAAACCAGCCTGGCCAACCTGGTGAAACCCTGTCTCTACTAAATATATGAAAAAACGTAGCTGGGCGTGGTGGTGCATACCTGTAATCCCAGCTATTCAGCTAAGACAGAAGAATCGCTTGAATCCAGGAGGCAGAGGTTGCAGTGAGCCGAGATCTTGCCACTGCACTCCAGCCTGGATGACAGAGCAAGACTCTGTCTAAAGAAAAAAAAAAAGATGCTATATAAATTCAAGTTCTAACCACTCCTTGGAGTTACTCATCACTGAGTACTCCTGTGTGTATGTGCAATGTACATATCAATAAATTTCTCCTTGCTCTCTCTTGTTAATCTGTCTTTTGTCAGTTTGATAGGAACAGGAGTCAACTAAATGTGGAGGCAGATAGGGGCAGGTACCCAGTGAAACCCTACCTCCAAGCCAAAGGCAATTTAAAGCCTTGAAAGCCAAGCTACAAATTAAATCCTCAAACGAGACTGAGAACCTGTCTTCCTGTTTGGCACGCTTTCCACTGATTGAGGACCACTCATTGAAGACCCTTCACCTATTTTACATATACGTACATTTTCCTAATTGATTTTCTTTTTTCTTTCTTTTTTTTTTTTTTTTTTTTCTTTTTTTGAGGCAGAGTTTCACTCTTGTTGCCCAGGCTGGAGTGCAATGGCATGATCTTGGCTCACCAAAACCGCCACCTCCCTCCACCTCCCAGGTTCAAGCAATTCTCCTACTTCACCCTCCCGAGTAGCTGGGATTACAGGCATGTGCCACTACATCTGGCTAATTTTTTGTATTTTTAGTTAGCCAGGATGGTCTCAATCTCCTGACCTTGTGATCTGCCTGCCTTGGCCTCCCAAAGGGCTGGGATTACAGGCATGAGCCACTGTGCCCATCCTCCTAAGGGGCTGGGATTACAGGCATGAGCCACTGTGCCCATCCTCCTAAGGGGCTGGGATTACAGGCATGAGCCACTGTGCCCATCCTCCTAAGAGGCTGGGATTACAGGCATGAGCCACTGTGCCCATCCTCCTAACTGGTTTTCTACACTGTTGTGCCCACCTTTGAGTGGTGTCTTTGCTTTAAACTTTTTTGCATACTCATGAACCAGTCAGCACAACTCCCTATTGTGAGCCCATAAAAGCCCCAGGCTCAGCCATATTAAGGAACTTTTCCCACCTTCAGGTAGGGGAACCACCCCACTGCGTTCCCTCTCCACTGAGAGCTTTCCTTTTCCTTAGTAAATTGTACTCCACTCACCTTCCAGTATCCATGCACCTAATTCTTCCTGGATGTGATATAAGAACTCAGACTTAGCTGAGCCAAAGAGCAAAAAGACCACAACAAATCTAAATTTTAGGGCCACAACTAATGAATCTAAGATAGGTGGAAAGAAAATTACCTTTTTACTTCTCATACACTATCAAAGCATGCCAGGGGAGAGATGAGACAGGCAACTCTCCATGCCAGAAACAACTGGCCTCAGGGCCCAGAGATAACCCAGTGAAGTTACCACTTTATGGGAAGAGACTACCCTAATTATTCTCCATTCTCCCTCCAACCCTTACACACACTTTACCAGGTAAAGTTCATCCTGGCCTGTATCTCTGCATCAAGAACAATGTTCTCAAGGTGAGTTGAGTAAATGAATGTGACACAGTCTTATCATAATCAGTGGCTCATGAAAGCCATGGTGTGCAGGGAGTGGGGAAATTTCTCCTCTAAATCAAGGAAGGAGCTTGCATACCTTTAAAAAGACCCAAGCATGATTCAGAAACACATCTCAATGGGTAGGCTGTACCATCCCCTAACTCTGAAAATCTATCTGTAGTTGTCCAATGAGTTCTTCTTGCCCTCTTCCGAGAAAAGCCAATGCACTGAGCACAATAGATGTTGCAGCAAAGAAAGAAAATAATCACAGGGCCTCGAAAAATTCAGAGGCTAGGGTTTTTCAAGGATAGTTTTCTAGACAGGGGGCTAGGGAATGGGGAATGCTGACTGGTTGGGTTGAGAATGAAATCACGAGGGCTCAAAGCTGTCTTCTTGTACTAAGTCAGTTCCTAGGAGGGAATCACAGAACCATTTGAGTCAGTTTCATGGTATGGGCTACAAGTCTGAGTGGTGCCAGCTGGTCTATCAGAATGCAAGGTCAGAAAAATATCTCAAACACCAGTCTTAGGTTTTGTGATAATGATGTTATCTACAGGAGGTTAACCTCCCTGCAATTGGGATGTTACAAATCTTATGACCTCTGTCTATATGACTCCCAAACTATAATTCTAATCATTTGGCCAATTGGTTAGTTTTACAGAGCCAGTTTTGGTCCCCAAGCAAGGAGGGGGCCAATTTCAGGAAGAGATTCTTATCATCTTCATTTTAAAGTTAAACTATAAACTAAATTACTCCCATAGTTAGTGTGGCCTATGGCCAGGGATGAGCAAAAACAATTAACTTGTGAAGGTAGAAGCAAGATAGAATCAGCTATGTTAGATTTCTCTGTCACGAAGTTTGCAAAGGCAGTTTCCTATCTCTCCTTCTGGAACTTGTTGACATCACTCTTCAGATTATTCTCCTCTATGGAAGAGTGATGGTGACTGGGCTGGTGTATGTTCCTAGGGATGATGTAACAAAGTACTACAAAATGAATGATAACAGGAATTTATTCTCTCTCAGCCCTAGAAGCTAGAAGTCTGAAATTGAGGTGACAACAGGGCCATGCTTCCTTGAAGACTCTAGGAAAAAATTCTTTCTTGCCTCTTCCAGCTTCTTATGGTCCATGTGTTAAAGAAAGAATTTTCATGACACTTGTTAAAGATTTTATTCAGGGGACTACTACAATGGGATTTGGTTGTAGGGGAGAGAGATTGGACTCAACACAGAATACAGCAAGGAAATGTGAAAATTTACAGCCAAGGAGCAAGCTGGGGATTGGTAAATGGAAACATCACTGAGAGGAAACATCAGAGACAAAGGGGTATTTTTTTTTCTCTTTGGAGACAGAGCTTTGCTCTGTCACCAGGCTGGAGTGCAGTGGCACGATCTTGGGTCACTGCAATCTCCGACTACCTGGTTCAAGCAATTCTCCTGCCTCAGCCTCCCGAGTAGCTGGGATTACAGGCATGTGCCACCACATCCAGCTTATTTTATTATTATTATTATTTTTTTTTTGTATTTTTAGTACAGACGGGTTCACCATGTTGGCCAAGATGGTCTTGATTGCCTGACCTTGAAATCCTCCCACCTTGGCCTCCCAAAGTGCTGGGATTACAGGCATAAGCCATCGGCACCCAGCCTATAAAGGGGTATTCTTGCTAGACTGACTCAGTGTCAGTCTAGCAAGACTGAAGTCAGGCCAGGGTAAGATATTGAGAGTAGGGGATGAGGAATTGGATGAGATATCGAGAATGGGGGATTTTCACTAAATCAATCCAGCTAAACTAGACTACACATGCCAGATGCAGAGACTAAGGTCAGGGCCTTGAGGGCTTAGAGGACTGTGATCAAAATTAGATCAAAGGAGTCTTTGTCAACAGCTGCTCTTTGGCTTGTGGCAGCATCACTCCCAGCTCTGCCTCCATCTTCTCACGGCCTTCTTCCTCGATGCCTCTGTGTTTAAATCTGCTCATTTCCCTTATGAAGACACCAGTCAGCCAGATGTGGTGGTTCACACTCATAATCCCAGCATTTTAGAAGGCTGAGGCAGGAGCATTTCTTGACCCCAGAAATTTGAGACCAGTATGGGCAACATAGTGAGACCCTATCTCTACAAAAGTAAAAATAAAAATTAGCTGGGCATGGTGGCACGTGCCTGTAGTTTTAGCTACTTGGAAGGCTGAGGTGGGAGGATCACTTGTGTCAGGAGGTTGGGGCTGCAGTGAGCCATGATCATAGCCATATATGGATCACCCCTAACCCCAACCATCCCCACTGCACTCCAGCCTGGGTGACAAAGTGAGACCCTGTCTACAAAAACAAAACAAAACAAAAAAAGACACCAGTCATTGGATTCAGGACTCACTCTAATCCAGCATGACCAGTATTAACTTGGTTACATGTTCAAACCCAATTTCCAAATTAGGTCACATTCAAAGGTCCCAGGCGGACATGAACTTTGGGAGGAGACTATTCAATGCACTGTTGTGGTTAAGACCCTGGCCTTTAGAGTTCAAATTCTTGCTCTGCCACTAACTAGCTGTGTTAACTCGGGCAATTTATACAACCTTCATAAATGTGCCGTCTCACCCATAAGGTATGAATTTTACCTTCCTTGTAGAGCTTTTGTGAAGAACAAATTAGATAACATCTGTAAAGCATCTCTGAGTGCAATACCTGGTACTTGGTGAATGTTTTGTGAGCGGAAGACATTGGTCACCATCTCCCATCAGTCCAACCCCCAGTCCATCTCTGGTTCATCTCCAGCTCATCTACTCTACCTGCCCTTTACATGTTGGTTTTTCCAGAGCTTTTTCCTTGATTGATGCTCTTCTGCTCTGGGCAGTGCCTCCCCTTAGGGTATATGTATGTGGAGAGAGGATGCGGGCACCTTATCTACTGCAGGGTAAGAAAGAAAAGAAACTTTTCATCTGAGAAATGCCAGCACCTCTAATTATCAGACCCGGAGAGGCACTGAAGCGTGGCAGCAGACACACCTCACTCCTGCCTTGAATCAAGTAATCACCTCTTGAAACCACTTGCTATATGGGCTCTAGATTGATGCCAAACAGCCATAAAATTAACCTCATAATGTCATAGGCTGGACACCATAACGCATACCCTATAGTTCAACATTTAACGCTAACCAATGTTATTTCTGTAAGCCAATGAGAATTCCTGTCAAACAACTTTGGATCCTCCCACCCCTTGTTTCCTTTTGCCTTTCAAAACCTGACTGTAACAGAGGCTGAAAAGAACACTGCCCAAGGCAAATTGAAAGTGTTTCCCAGGTAGCTGTCTTCACATTGGCTCCATCACACTCTTTAAAATTATGTTTTGTGCCTCAGCTTCTTCCCTTAGGTCAACAAAGGTTTTAACTGCCACTGTGTTCTGATGACCCTGTTGGGAGGAAAATTCTTCCTCTTCCAACTTTGGTCCAGCAGTTTGGGGCCTACAAATTCAACTGAGAAAGGACAGATTAACAAAAAAGTGTTTCCCACTTACATATATGAGAGTTTCACAGAATAGCCCAAAGGAAAGGCTTATATTATCAACCTAACAAAAGAGAGAGGTTTTTAGGGCTTCAATGAGGGAGTGTGGAAGGTCCTAGTGGGCTTTTTGTTGCTAACAAATGGGCAATCTGTCTTCTTGGCAGCTAAATCTGCAGGAAACTCTGCCAGAGGGGGTTAATGGGCCTGTAATTTTGGGAAGCTCTGCTTTGGTCAGATAAGGGAAGTTCAGATAAATTTCAGATTGCATCTTTTGTAGGTCAAATATTTTCACCTTAAAATAACCTTTACAGCAATTCTGGAGGTCCAAAAGAGTTCCTACACTCCCGAATGAATCCCTCAAGTCTCAGCCTCTAAAGGCAAACTGCCTAGCTCATGCCCTGGCTGTGTCCTTGAGAGCTGAAAGACCTGGTTAACACCCTGCATTAGTCAGGTCCTCCAGAGAAACAGAACCGACAGAAAATATAGAGATATATAAGGGAAGATTTATTATGGGAATTGGTTCATATGATTATTGAGGCCAAGAAGTCCCAGGCTATGCCATTGATACACTGGAGACCCAGGAAAGCCCGTGCTGTAATTCAGTCTGAGGCTGAAGGCATGAGAACCAGGGAGGCCACTGGTCTAAGTCCTGGAGCCTGAAAGCCCAAGAACCAGGAGCTCCAATGTCTGAGTGCAAGAGAAGATGGATGTCCCAGCTCGAGAAAAGAGAAAATTCTCTACCTTGTTCTATTCAGACCTTCAAAGGATTAGATTGATAAGGGTGGGTCTTCTTGACACAGTCTACTGATTAAAATGCTAATTTCTTCCAGAAACACCCTCCCAGACACACCCAGAAATGTTTTACCAGCTATTTGGGCATCTCTTCGCCAAGTTAAATTGAAGCCTTTTTTTTTTGAGAAAGAGTCTCACTCTGTCACTCAGGCTAGAGGGTAGTGGCGTGATCTAGGCTCACTGCAACCTCCACCTCCCAGTTCAAGGAATTCTCCTGCCTCAGCCTCCCAAGTAATAGCTGGAATTACAGGCACATGCCACCACACCTGGCTAATTTTTGTATTTTTGGTAGAGACGAGGTTTTGCCATCTTGGCCAGGCTGGTCTCGAACTCCCCACCTCAAGTGATCTTTCCACCTCAGCCTCCCAAAGTGCTGGGATTATAAGAGTGAGCCACTGCACCCAGCCTTGACACATAAAATTAACCATCACACCCCGTGTCTCCCTTGTACTACAATTGGGTTTTGTTGTAGGGGAGACAGATTGGGCTTAACTCAGAACACAACAAAGAAGTGTGGGAACTTATAGCCAAGGAGTAAGTCGGGGATCAGTGAATGGATTAAAACCACCTGTGTTTTCATCTACAAAATGAGGCTAGTGTGACGGTGAGGATTAAATGAGCTCTATATGTATTGCATTTGGAACAAAGCTTAGACAAGGTAAGAGCAATATAAGCATTTGCAGTCATTATTTACATTTTGTCCCATGGCACCTCAAACTCAACTCCTCTAAAACTCAACCTCTCATCTTCTCTCTAATCCTGCCCCTTCTTGCATCTTTCTTTCCTAGGTTGCCTTCTAACTGGTATTCATGCTTCTAGCTTTATCCCTGCCAACTCCATCCTCTAAACAGTTACCAGAGTGCTCTATCTAATATGAAAATCTAAGTTGATCTGATTTACTCAGAACCCTCTGAAAATGACAGAAACCAAATTCAAACCACTGTAAACAAACAAAAAAAAGAATGAGTTTATTGGCTCATGTGAATCATCTAGGGGAAGAATCAGCTTCTGGCATGGTTGGATCCAGTTGCCCAGACAAGTTCATCAGGACGATGTCTCTCCTTCTCTCCACTCTGCTCTGTTCTGCTCTGTGGCTTCATTCTCAAGCAGGCCCTCCCCAGTGGTTAAGAGTTTCCAGGGCTAAATCTTACAATTTTATTAATGCCAAAAAAAGGTGAATGTTCCTTTCCTAATTGCTTCAATTGAAAGTTGAAGAAGGCTGGGCGCAGTGGCTCACACCTGTAATCCCAGCTCTTTGGGAGGCCAAGGCAGCAGATTACCCGAGGTCAGGGCTTTGAGACCAGCCTGGCCAACGAGGAGAAACCCCATATTTACTAAAAATACAAAAATTAGCTGGGCATAGTGGTGGGCACCTGTAATTCAGCTACTTGGGATGCTAAGGCAGGAGAATAGCTTGAACCTGAGAGGTAGAGGTCGTAGTGGGCCAAGATGGCACTACTGCACTCCAGCCTGGGTGACAGAGTGGGACTCCATCTCAAAAAGAAAAAAAAAAAAAAAAGTTCAAAGAAGAGTCTCATTGGACTAGTTTGGGTTCATACATCACCCTTGAACCCATTACTTTGACAGGGGCTATGCAGTGCTCAGCGTGAAGTCTGAGACTGGGATCAGCCCCACCCAATCATGTAAACTGAGAGTAAGGAAAGGGTTCCCCAAGAGGAAAAGATAAGATTTGCTACTAAAAGACAGGATACTAAGCAGTCAAAAGCTACTGATGTCCTAGCATCATTCTGCAGAAAGACTCCCCACTACACCCATCAGGACAAACTCTCCAGCTCTCAGAATAAAATACAAGGCTCTTCATGATTTGATCCTTTTTACTTGTGAAGCTTTACCTCCCTGTCACTGTGCCATGTGCACTTTAGGCTCCTACAACACTGTACATTGTGCCCCATGCAGTTCTTGTATCCAACTCTGGGTCATGCATTCCCTTCTGAAATACCCATCCTCTTTGTCTGGCTAATTCCAACTTACTCTTGAATGTTCTTGGGTATCACCTAGACTAGAAGGATCTCCCTGGACCACCCTGTTCCAGGCTGTCACAAAGATGGCACTTTTTTAATATTTTATGAACACTAAGGAGTTTGGCATAGAGTAGTTGCCCAGTAAACGCTGAATTAATAAATGAATACAGGGATGAATGAATGAATGATGAGTGATAGAGTAGAAACTCAACAAATATTTTTTGAATGAATGAATCGGCTAAAAGGAAAATATGTATTGCCTCATGAACTAAAAATCCAGGGTAAGAGCTGAATGTATGAGTAAATGGATGGATGGATGGATGGATGGATGGATGGATGGATGGATGGCTGGATGGATGGATGGTTGGAAAGATGGAAGGACTGATAAACAGATGGGTGAATAGATGGATGGATGGATGGAAGAGTGATGAATAATGGGGATGGAAAGATAGATGGATAGATGGGAGGAAAGATGGAAGGACTGATGAACAGATGGATGGATGGATGGATGGATGAAAGGAAGGAAGAAGGGATGGATGGAAAGATGGATGGATAGATAAGTTAATAAATAAACCCCTCATCTTTCAGCAGTTTGGAAAGTTGGCCTTTGCAGGCCTGTTTTTCCAGAGGTTAAAGTTTTATTTGAGTAGACATAATCCTGACCACTTTTACCAGGCACTTAAGAAATTCTTGAATCTCAAAGGGAGACAGATGAGTGATCCTAAGTCTCCAGTGGATAACTGGAATGTCCTTAAAAGGAAACTGGGTGCTTTTTTCTGTGAAAGATTAACTTGCTAGTAAATTGCAGCATGGCTGCCACAGCTGGAGGTGAATGAAGAATTCTGTTTTTAAAAGCCCTCAGAGAACTTGAATTTAATTAAATGAGCATTTTACTCCATTCCAAAAGGAAGCAAAACAAACCACCATGTTTCTAAACTTCTAAGAACCTAAAGCTGCCTTCCTTTGATTTGATAAAAAGCTAAGTGAGTTCTGCCCCTCGGGAGCTAGTGAAATAAGGGCAGCCCCACCTCAAAGCCTCACCACCAGCTGCGAACTCATTCCACAGAGTCTTGAGGGTGGACATTGGAAGCAGCTCTCACCTTGCACGGTCCTGTTTTGCAAGGTGAATTTCCATTGGGAGGGAGGAGGAAAAAAAACAGAGTTGTCTCAAAAAAAAAAAAAAAAAGAATTGAAAGCAGTTCCCAGAGCTTGGCCTATCCCCAGTAAGCTGTGCAAAGAGGCCCCAAACTTCCTGATCCCCAGCTGCAAGCCCAGGCCTGTTTTCTGGCCTGCAGCAAGCTTAGCACCCCTGGGACAGGGCAGGGCTTTGGGCCAGCTGACAGGGCCCCCATCCCTCCTGCTCCTCCAGGCTCTGCTGAAGCAAAGGGAAGCTCTGTAGTCAATTAGGCTGAACTGCTTTGCTTCTTGTGCTTCTCTCCGTCGGTATTTCTTCCTCACCACAGTTGCCTCGTTGCTTAAAAGAATCTCATTCAGTTTCTCAGGTTTTTATGGCCAAAAAGAAGGGTCCTTTGCAGTAGCTTACTGCTTCTTCCTCCCTCTCTCCCTCCCTCATCCCTCATTCCTCCAACTCCCTCAGTTACTTCGTTTCCTTCTCACCCACCATCTCCCCTTCTTTCTCTTCCTCCCTCTTTCCTACCCCTTTTCCCCACCCCATCCTCTCCCTTTCTCCCTCCCCCCACTCTTTCATCTCCCTACCTCTTCCCTCTCTTTCTGTTCATCTCCCTCTTTCTTCTCCTCCTCCCTCTCTTCCTCTCTTTTCCCTCCTCCTCCTTTCTTACTTTCTCTCCTCCCTCCTCCCTTTCTCCCCCCTCCCCCTCCCCCTCCCCCCTCCTCCTCCCTCCTCCCCTCATCCCTCCCTCCCTCTTCCTCCCTCTCCCTACCTCTTCCCTCTCTTTCTCTCCCTCCCTCTTTCTTTCCTCTCTCTCTTCCTCCCTCCTTCCACCTCCCTCTCCTTCTCTGGCTCCCTTCTCCCACCTCCCTCTCCATCTCTTCCTCCCTCCTCGTCTCCCACCATCAGAGTAAAAATAAAAAAGCCCTCATTGCATCACTCTACCTGCAGTGGGGCGACTCCAAGCTGACCAGTTGCCTACTTCTCAATAGGCAGGTATGTCCCGGTGGATAAAGAGAAATGGTCTTCACTAGGCACAGGCTATAAAGGGACTCGTATTTCAGTTTAATCGTGAGAAAGAGTCTCCACTTTAAGCAGCACTCTATATGCATTTCCCCAGCCACACTGCTGAGGCTCAACTGTGGGTTCTGCTCCTTCCTGGCTCCCCATACTCAGGCAAGTGACTTTATTTCCTCCATTTCCTCATCTGTAAAATGGGGGCGGCTGGGTGGCATTAAACCGTCTATGGAAAGTTCTCAGCGTGGCGCCTGGCACAAAGCAACAGCTCCCTCGCCTCTCTTCTCACTCCTGTTCCACAGAATTACACCCACCCTTCCTGCTGATCCTCTAATCTCAGATCCCCAATTCTGTCTTTCAAATGTGTTGTGTCATCATTTATTTGCAAACATGTCTATTTGATTTCAGATGAAAACGCTTTTGAGTGGAATTGAAAACAAAACACATGCGGGGGAGAAAAGAAAGGCTGACAGACATGTTAGTAAACAGCGAAATATTTTTGAAAGCTGGATGCAGATAGCTCAGATGCTAGAGGGCTGAAATGGACACTTTGGCTCTGAAGAGATAAATGCATGTAGCAGAGGGACCTTTTTCCAGGGAATTAAGGAGCCAGGAACATAAATCTCTCTGCTTTCCTTCCCACCGGGGCTCTATGTCCCACTTACTGGAGGCCTTGTTACCTTCCATTTACGGGATCCCAGTCAGATCCTGATATTTTCCATAGTTCCTTAACAACATTTCAAGTTAGATATTAAATTATTCATAGAAACGGTGTGGAGTGAGCCAAGTGCAACACGTTGCCATCAGGGGTGTTGGCTACTCCGCCAGCTGTTGCAAAAAGGAGAAAGAAACAGCAAACTGACATCCACACACCCCACACATTATCACCAAGGTGGCTTCTGACTTCAGGGAAGCCAGGCAGGCAGGGATCACTCTCACAGCCTGGCAGCAGATATTCACTGGAGCCAGAACAGTCTGCTCTGAGGCTTGTCTGCATCCAGAAGTTGCAGGAAAGTTCCACAACGTGTGAAGACTTCTTTTGTCCTCTCTGTGGGAGAGCTGGGGAAATAGGATTCCTTATAGACTCATCCTCCCCACCCCTTTAATGATGAGCAAAGGCTGCTAAAAACGTCTGAAGCCTGAATCCCAAAGCTGGAGGCTTTCTCTCTCCTCCCAGTGATCAGAGCTTCTCAGGGTGGGGATTGTCTCAGGTTCACCGGCCAAAGGTAGTTCCAGGAAGGAGGTGAGGGTCCGACTCTGGAGAGATGCATCTCAGCTCTTCGGCTCAAGGGTTTCATCCTTCAGTGGGGCATCCTTGCAGTCTGCTGCCTGGGTGCTGGTTTCCAGACCTGGCTCTCCTCCCTCACGCTCTTCTCCAGGCTTCTGGGACTCAGCTGCCACCGTGGTGGTCTTGCTGGCGTGGCACCCCATCTCAGAGGGACACAGAGGATCTCCGGAAGGAGGAAGGTCTGTGCGGCAGATCCTCAGGGGCCAGCGTTAAATAACCGTCCTCGGAGCTCTGTTGAAAAGAGCCAGTTCTGTTTCTATGGACACAAGGAGACGCCCCCTGTGCATAAGGAGCCCCCTGTGTGGTGGGCAGGGCCTGGAGGGCTGCCCTTCCGGCTAACCTGGCCAATTCCAGGCACTGTGCCTCATTCATTCCATCAGAAGAATTCCCTTTTGTTTAATCTAGAACTTACAAATCACCCCACCACCACCTCCTAGTTACCTGTAAACACCAGCCTCTATCTATGCAAAGCAAGCCCTGTCACTATGCAAACAGGCTGTGGCCTCCCTCCATATCTCAGGGCCACATTCAGTTCCTGGGACTCACAGAAGCCCCCACTTAGAGACCACCCTTTAACCTAAAATGCCAACTCCACCCAGTATTGAGGAATAGAGAGTCTTAGGGGTTATCCAAACAGGTAAGTCATTAAAATAACTAGCTAATAGATGCTAGGTGCTACTCTGTGCCAAGCACAGTTCACACCCATTATCTTGTTTACAACCCTAAGAAGTAGGTGTATTATTTGATCTTCATTTAACACATGGAAACACCAAGACACAGCGAGATTGAGTAATCTATCTGAGGTAGTTTTATCAGCCAGGAAATAGCAGAGCTGGGATTTGAACACAAGTCTTTTGCCTTCCAACCTCTTTTTTTTTTTTTTTTTTTGAGATGGAGTCTCGCTCTGTCGCCAGGCTGGAGTGCAGTGGCACAATCTTGGCTCACTGCAATCTCTGCCTCCTGGGTTCAAGTGACTCTCCTGCCTCAGCCTCCCGAGTAGCCAGGACTACAGGCACGCGCCACCACACCCAGCTAATTTTTGTATTTTTAGTAGAGACAGGGTTTCACCATGTTGGCCAGGATGGTCTGGATCTCCTGACCTCGTGATCCTCCTGCCTCGGCCTCCCAAAGTGCTGGGATTATAGGCGTGAGCCACCGTGCCTGGCCCAACCTCTTATATTTTCCTTTTTATTTGTTTTACACAAGTTCTTGCTCTGTTGCCCAGGCTGGAGTGCGGTGGTACAATTACGGCTCAGCACAGCTTCACCCTAGGCTCAAGTGATCCTTTCAGCTGAGCCTCCCAAGTAGCAGGACTACAGGTGTGTGCCACCATGCTCAGCTAAGTTTTGTATGCTTTTTTTTAATAGAGATCCCAGGGGTATGGGGGGTGGCGGGGTTCTTACCTTGTTGCCCAGGCTGGTCTCAAACTCCTGGGTTGAAGCGATCTGCCCACTCAGCCTCCCAAAGTGTTGAAATTACAGGTGTAAGGCACCCACTCTCTTTGTGACTATGTTAATCTTATGTATTTTGAAGACCCCATCAGCTATCTTCACATACCATGACAGATGTTATCCATTTTGTAGGCTGTTGTTGCGCTTTTAATCTGGGACACATGGGTAAAGGTTTTCGCAGCGGTGAGCGATGTCTGATGTGAATACTTCCTGAGTGAAGCTTCGTGTTCTATGGAACTGGAGTTCGGAACTCCTATGCTCTATAGTTGACCCTGTGTTATTTTCCAATCACTTAGCATTCCTTTTCCTAACTCTAGTAGGGGACTGATAATCTTGACCCAGCTCCTAGGAAGCTAGAAGGAGGGTCATGCAGGCCTGTGAAGCAGCTTTTCAGAGAAGTACATTTACAATGATTCTTTGTGTACGCACACAGCAGTCAAAGGTGACATTGACTCAGATTTCACTTGTGAAGGGCAGGTGCATACCAGCCTCGGACACTTTACACAGACCTTCTTGGTTACTCCACATAATCACACAATCCTACAAGGAAGTATTATTAATCCCACTTTAGAGTTCAAATCACTGAGTTCAGAGTGTTTAAGGGTCAGTTACCCAGAGGCACAAACCTAGTAAGCAGCCAGCTTAGGATGCAAGCATAGGCCCTGCTGCCTCCAGAGCCTGTGATCTTCCCACTCCAAGCCCCTTTCTGTCCCTGCCTCTGGTGAGTGCCATTCCTCCTCCCTGGGCCTGGGCATTCAGTGACCTGCAAGAAGGCCATGAAACTCCAGTTCAACTTTCTTTGAACAAGCTTCTTGCCAGCAGGGCCTGGCAGAGTGACAATTCAGAAGACATGATTGTGCCTATTTACCTCTCCCATATAAATGCTAAAGTACACTTTGGGGCTGTCAGGGTGGAAGAGGGAGGTTTCATTTACTTTCCAATTAAGATGCCCTATTCGAGGCTAATCCTCATTTGGATATTGGGATCCAGGGCCAACAACCCTCTTGTGAAGCCTCCAAATGAATCATGCTTAACCCAAGTCAGCCCAAGAGACAGGCAGCAGGAGCACCCAGGGGCCAGGAGAGAAATCCTAGGATTGTGCATGGACCAGTTTAGAGGGATGGTCCATGGGATTAGGCAAGGGAGTCTTTACAAAATGAGCATATAAGAAACCTTGGCTTGCAGCTGGGCACAGTGGCTCATGCCTGTAATCCTAGCACTTTGAGAGTCCTTGGCGGGTGGATCACTTGAACCCAGGAGCTCAAGGCCAGCCTGGCAACTTGGTAAAACTCTATCTCTGCCCAAAAAATGCAAAAATTAGATGAGCGTGGTGGGGCGTGCCTATAGTCCCAGTTACTCAGGAGGCTGAGGAGGGAGGATGGCTTGACCCCAGGAGATGAAGGTTGCAGTGAGCCAAGATTGTGCCAATACCCTCCAGCCTAGTAAACAGGCTTTCTTAGTAAATAGACCCTCTCTTAATTTAAAAATCTTTAAAAAGAAGGCTTTTTCTTCTTTAAAAAGAAATCTTTAAAAAGAAGGTTTGGCTTGCCTATGACCACCTCTCCCCGACACACCCAGGATGAGTTACATAATCTGTGGGACGAAGTGTAAAATAATAATGTGGGCAAAATAATAATAATAATAATAAAGTGCAAAATCATAACTTGTTCAAAATGATTGAGAATTTCAAGACAGTGACAGCAGAACTTTGGATGAAGCACAAGGCCCATGAATCCAGCCCTGTCCACACCCGACCTCTTCCTCAACTCCCAGCAATGGATTTACCTCAGATGAGGACTGTAATTTGCCAGATCTGCTAGCTGGCTGAGCTCAGGGTACATGGCCCTAGGAATAGAATGCAGCCAGAAGAAAGACCAGAACAGAGAAATGAGGTATGGGCAACCCAAAGATCGATGGGCCCTCAGTAGATCACGTTTTAAATATCTTCACCTTTAAACTGTTTCCTTAGACATTACTACCTACAAAACATTGCACATACGCACACACACAGGAAAATCCACATTAAAAACCCAAAAACTTCTTGGAAAATACACTGACCATGTCATATGTTGGCAAGGTTGTGGAGCAACGGGAACTCTCATATATTGCAGGTGGGAACCCTGATATGGTTCAGCCACTGGATAAAACAGTTTGGCAATTTCTTAAGAATTAAACATATATTTACCATAGGGTATTTACCTGTATTAGTGGGCCCTGGATGCCATAAGAAAATACCACAGACTTGGTGGCTTACACAAGACATGTATTTTCTCACAGTTCTTGGAAGCTAAAAGTTCGTGAGCAAGGTGCCTGCAAAGCTCAGGTTCTGCTGAGGGCTGCCTTCCTGCCTCGTAGACGGCCCCTTCTCACTGCGTCCTCACATGGCCTTTCCTCAGTGCTCTTAGAATGAGAAAGCTCTGATATCCCTTCCTCTTCCTATAAGGACTCTCAGATTTGGGCCACATCCCTGTGACTTCATTTAAACTTTATTACCTCCAGAGAGTCCCTATCTCCAAATACAGTCACATTGGAGTTTGGAGTTTCAACATATAAATTTGGAGGTGGGGCCAGTGTGGTAGCTCACACTTGTAATCCCAGCAGTTTGGGAGGCCAAAGTGGGCAGATCACTTGAGGTAAGGAGTTCAAGACCAGTCTGGTCAACATGGTAAAACCCCATCTCTACTAAAAATACAAAAATTAGCCAGGTGTGGTGGTATGCACCTGCAGTCTTGGCTACTCGGGAGGCAGAAGTGGGAGGATCACTTGAGCCTGGGGGGGGTCCTCACTGTAATGAGCTGTGATTGTGCCACGGCACTCCAGCCTGGGTGACAGAGAGACATTGCCTCAAAAAAAAAAAAGAAGAAGAAGAAGAAGAAAATCAAATTTACTGTTTATTAAGAAAATTTGGGCTGGGCTCAGTGACTCATGCCTGTAATCCCAGCACTGTGGGAGGCCAAGGCAGGCAGGTCACTTTGAACCCAGGGGTTTGAGACCAGCCTGGGCAACATTGTGGAAGCCCATCTCTACGAAAAAAAAATACAAAAATTAGCTGGGTGTGGTGGCATGTCCCTGCAGTCCCAGCTACCTGGGAGGCTGAAGTGGGAGACTCACTGGAACCCGGGAGGTGGAAGAAGCAGAGGCTGCAGCGTGCTGAGATGGCGCCACTGCACTCCAGCCTGGGCTACAGAGTGAGACCCTGTCTCCATAATAAAAGGAAAGAAAAGACAATTTAATGATTGTAAAGATCAAACAACAAAAATAAATAAAAACCATTTGCCGGGAGCCTAGGGGCTTATTTGCCATACTGTCCTAGTGCTTGAGATCATTTCAAATTCTCTTTCTCCTACTTCTCACTCACTCACTCATTCGAACAAAAAAACACTTACCACTCATTTAGCTCAACAGCTCTTTATTCAACCACAAGGCACAAAGTTCCATTTTGGGTGCTGAGCAATTTACAGAAACTTAATTGCAATGAAGGAGGCCATACCAGCCAGCAGGGCTTGTATGCACAGGGTCACCTAACAGCTATGACTACAGGTTAAAAGAGTGGTCAACCCAAGGCATCCTGCAGAAAGGGAGCTGGGAACATAAGCACCCAACCTCACTCTCCTCCCTGCCTCTGGTCTCTCCGAGATACACCACTGGCCAAACTCAACTTGAAACTAGTGGGCATATAAGCCTTTGGTATTCTCCATTTAAGTCAGGCTCCCAGGACACAAAGGATGGAGAGTGGATACAGAGAGGCAAATGGAAGACATGTAGCACCACCCACATGGTTCTGACTCTTGGTTTTTTGTTTTATTAATTTATTTATTTATATTATTTTTTAGTAGACATGGGGTCGCACTATGTTACCCGGGCTGCTCTTGAACTCCTAGGCTCAAGAGATCTTCCCACCTCAGCCTCCCAAAGAGTTTGGATTAAAGGCATGAACCCCTGTGCCCAACCAGTTTGTTTTTTGAAATCAGGTCTCACTCTGTTGCCAGGATGGAGCGATCATGCATGGCTCACTGGAGCCTCGACCTTCTGGGCTCAGGACTACAGGTATGTGCCACCATACCCAGCTATTGTGTGTGTGCGTCTCTGTGTGTGTGTGTGTATGTGTGTGTGTGTAGACAGGGATCTTATTATGTTGCCCAGGCTGGCCTCGAACTCCTAGCCTCAAGTGATCCTCCTGCCTCAGCCTCCCAAAGTGTTGGGAATACAGGCATGAACCACCACACCTGGAGGATCTTACTCTTAATGAAGGGGCATAGAATCTGCTGGAGAAGGCAGCATTCTTATAGCAAATTATACTATTTAGCAGCATACAATAAGTGTTTTAATATGGAGGATGTCACAGTAGAAGCAGGGGACAGGGGAGGGCTTCCTAGAGCAGGCCACATTTGAGCTGGACCTAGAAGGATGCACAAAATATCTGGTAGTAAAAGGGAAAAGAACACAGCGGCCAAAATGAGCAAATATAAAATCCCTTCCTAAGAGTACAATTTAATTCACTGGTCATTGATGGGAAGGCAGGTAGTGGCCATGGTTAAAGCAGTTTCAGCATGAAAGGAACCTGGGATTGAATACCAGCTCTACAGTGTACATACTGTGTGCCCTTCAGCAAGTTGCTTAGCATTTTTGACTCTGTTTCCTTATCTGTAAAATATAATTAATAATAACTGCTTCCTGGGGCCGGGCGAGGTGGCTCACATCTATAATCCCAGGACTTTGGGAGGCCAAGTGGGGCAGATCATTTGAGGTCAGGAGTTTGAGACCAGCCTGTCTCTTCTAAAAATACAAAAATTAGCCAGGCATGGTGGTAGCTGCCTGTAGTCCCAGCTACTTGGCAGGCTGAGGCAGAAGAATAGCTTGAACTGGGAGGCAGAGGTTGCAGTGAGCTGAGATGGCACCATGGTACCGCAGCCTGGATGACAGAATGAGACTCTGTCTCAAAATCATAATAACAAGTACTTCCTGGACTATGCACGGTGGCTCACATCTGTAATCCCAGCACTTTGAGAGGCAAGACAGATGGATGGCTTGAGCTCGGAGTTTGAGACAAGCCTGAGCAACATGGTAAGATCCTGTCTCTACCAAAAATACAAAAAATTAGCCAGGCATGATGGCACATACCTGTGGTCCCAGCTACTTGGGAGGCTGAGGTGGGAGAATCACTTGAGCCTGGGAGGTGGAGGTTGTTGCAGTGAGCCAAGATCACACCACCGCATTCCAACCTGAGTGACAGAGTGAGACCCCATCTCAAAATAAAATAAAATAAAATAATTGCTTCCTGGGACTTTTGGAAAGAGTCAATGGGACAGAATCAGTTCATCGGCTATTACACTTCATAACACGTGTGAGGGTGAGCAGGTATAATCCAGAACCAGAAAGTGACCAGGCTTATTCTTACCAATCATAGACACACTGCAACCTCAAGAGTTAAGTTGCCAGTCAGTCCACAAGCCAGCCTCACGAGGTCCAGTGTCCTTCCTAGGACGGGCACCAGGTCACTTCCCCTTGGTCTCTTTGGCATTTCTGCCTCTTTCCTTCTCTATGCCTCCTCCTGCTGGGCTCCTGACACCATCTTGCCCATGATTCTAGTGCCATCAGTTTTAGCTCCATCCACTTTAGACCACAGAGGATTCTCACCCTCTTTAACGGAGAATCACTCTAGAAGATAAATATGCCCTTTCTTACTAAAACATAGGTCCCATCTCATAATTTTAAGAATTTATTTTAAAAAACAAAAGTAAACAAAATTATCCCTTTGAAGAAAAGGATGAACAGAACAAGAAAGCAAAAGGGATAAAAATGCGTACCTTACCTATCGTGTTCCATACATAAAGCACAGCGACCAGCACATAGTAGATGCTTAGCAAACAATAGTGAGGCATTCAGGGCATGTCCTTTGGAATCAGATAATCCGCATTCACGTTTGGAGTCAGATAATCAGATTCATGTTCTGGGTACCTTATTTGCTAACTCCTCCACCTAGGGCAAGTTACTTAAACATTACAAGTCTCAGTTTCTTCACTGAGAAAGTGGGGAGAGTAACAGAGCCTACTTTGTAGGATTACTGGGAGGATTAAATTAAATTGTCAATCTGAAATCCTGAGTGCATGAACCTGGTATGGCGGCTTGCGTCTGCTTAGGAGGTCGGGATGGGAGGAATGCTTGGGGCCAGGAGTTCTGGCCCAGCCTGAGCAACATAAAAAGAAAACAACAAACCCCATCTCTAAAAAACAGAAATAAAAATTTAAAAATTAGCCAGGCATGGTGGCGCATGCCTGTAGTCCCAGCTGCTTGGGAGGCTGAGGTGGGAGGATCCCTTGTGGCTGCAGTGAGCAATGATCACCTGGGTGACAGATCAAGACTCCATGTCTTAAAGAAAAGAAAACTCTTAGGGTCTAATACATTCTAAAACTTTTGTTATTGTAATTATTTACATACTTCAGCCTATCCAAACTCCTGTTTTCCCTAGAGAAAACAGACCTGTTGATAACTCTGCAGGTTCCAAAAACATTGTATTAGTAGAATGAGAAACATATCAGGAGAACTCAGAAGAGAAAGTCACTGGGAAGACTTTAACCTCATCAGGTGACGCAGGAATCCGGAGGCTGTAATCTAGGACTTTGCCCGGGCGTGCTTTGGGGCACAGTGTGGGGAGGGAGCTGTTGCAACGATGAGACAAGAGTGGTCTGGAAATGACTCAGACCCTTTAAAGTGAAAGAATGGGAAACTGTCCGCCAGCTGGTACTTGCTGTGGGCTGTCAGCACTCCTCTGACCGATTCACCTTCACCAGGGCACCTGCCTGCGGGTGGTGGGGCTGGTTCCTGTTACTGACACTCTGTGTGTCTTTAGGCTTTCCTATTCCTCCTTCTCCTCCTGCTCCTCCTGCTCCTCCTGTTCCTCCTCTTTCTCCTGCTCCTCCTCCTCCTGCTCCTTTTCCTCCTCCTGCTTCTCCTCCTGCTCCTCCTCCTGTTCCTCCCCCTTATCCCCTCCACCTTCTCCTCCTCCTCCTTCTGCTCCTCCTCTTCCTCCTCCTCTCCCTTCACCTTCTCCTCCTCCTCCTGCTCGTATTCCTGCTCCCCCTCAGCCTCCTCCACCTTCTTCCCCTACTGCTCCTCTTCCTCCTGCTCCTTCTCCTTGTCCTCCTCCTCCTCCTGCTCTCCTTCCCCTCCTCCTGCTCTCCTTCCCCTCCTCCACCTGCTCCTCCTACTGTTCCTCCTCCTCCTTCCCCTCCTCCACCTCCTTCTCCTCCTCCTCCTCCTCCTGCTCCCCCTTCCCCTCCTCCACCTCCTTCTCCTCCTCCTGCTCCTCCTCCTCCTGCTCCCCCTTCCCCTCCTCCACCTCCTTCTCCTCCTCCTCCTCCTCTCCTCTTCCTCCTCCTCCTGCTCCTCCACCTCCTCTTCCTCCTGCTCCACCTTCTGTTTTTCTTTCTGCTTCTCCTGCTCCTCCTTCTCTTCCTCCTCCTCCTCCCCCGCCTGCTCTTCCTCTTCCTGCTCCTCCTCTTCCTCCTCTGCCCTTAATATTCGCTTTGACCAGATTATACCAGGACAGAGAGTCCAAACGTTAAGTAGGTACACACACACGCATACACACACAGGGCTAGAACAATTACAGATGGTCCTGGGGAAGCAGAGTGGGGGCTAGTGGGGAGGGGGAGAGGAGGATTGCAGGCCTCACTTTCACAAATCGCCTGAAATTTCCACTGACGCATTATGCCCAAACGCTGTCACAGAGATAAACTGCCAGGATTGAAAGAAAACATGAAGATGTCCCCATAGAACTCTGTAACACTTGTATCCCTAAACATAGACTCTTTTTTTTTTCTTTTTGTCATTCAGGCTGGAGTGCATGGTGCGATCTTAGCTCACTGCAACCTCCACCTCCCAGGTTCAAGGGATTCTCCCACCTCAGCCTTGGAGTAGTTGGATTATAGGCACCTGCCACCACACCCAGCTAATTTTGTACTTTTTGTAGAGAAAGGGTTTCGCCATGTTGGCCAGGCTGGTCTCAAACTCCTGACCTCCAGCGATCCTCTTGCCTCGGCCTTCCAAAGTGCTGAGATTACAGGGGTGAGCCATGGTGCCCAGCTCTAAATATAGATATTTTAAATAAACCCTGTACTTATCCCGTGACAAGCTCAATTGCCGGTTGTGTGTGTTAAAAGTATTCATGTGTTACATTAAAGGTAAATCAACAAGAGCAGAGATTTTTGTGTTTTGTTCTTCATTGTATCCCTTGATTGTAGAAAAGTGGCATATAGTAGGTGCTCAGTTAATCGTTGTTAAATGAAGAAATAAATGAAATATAAACACATTAAATGGCCCGCCATATTTATAAGTGTTTTGGCATGTCTTCTTCGAAAAAATCCCAGTGCTTTGGGAGGCTGGAAGTGGGAGTATCACTTGAGACCAAGAGTTCAAGAGCAGCCAGGGCAACATAGAGAGACCTTGTCTGCAAACACACACACACGGAAAAAAAAACCCTTGAGCTGCCCCTTCCCCTTCCTGTGGCCTAACAAAACTTTATTTATAGGCCAGGCGCGGTGGCTCACACCTGTAATCCCAGCACTTTGGGAGGCTGAGGCAGGTGGGATCACAAGGTCAGGAGTTGAAGATCAGCCTGACATGCCGTCTCTACTAAAAACACAAAAATTAGCTGGATGTGGTGGTGTGCACCTGTAATCCCAGCTACTCAGGAGGCTGCGGCAGGAGAATCACTTGAACCCAGGAGGCAGAGGTTGCAGTGAACCAACATCGTGCCACTGCACTCCACCCTGGGCAAATGAGCGCGACTCTGTCTCAAAAACAAAAACAAAACTTTACTTACAAAAACAGACGACAGACGAGGTGATATGGTTTGGCACTGTGTCCCTACCCAAATCTCACCTGGAATTATAATCCCCACATGTCGAGGGAGGGACCTGGTGGGTGGTGATTGGATCATGAGGGGCAATTTCCCCCACGCTGTTGCTCAGGGAAGCCCTTCCAGCAGAACAGAGCAGAGCAGAGCAGGTCAGAGCACGAGGTCACTGGCACACACCCATCTTCCACCAGCCCAGCCTCCAAAGGGCAAGCCAGCGGAGCAGGCTGTTTCTCTCATTCAGGCCCGGCTTAGGGGGTGGCAGGAAGAAAGGGTTGCTGATAGGCTAAGGGCCTCCCTGAATTTGAGAGAATCCCAGCCCTTTGCATCCTTGGATGTTCCCAGCACATTTAAAAGAGAAGCAGTGCCAAAGGGGGAGCACTGAAAGCTGCTGGATGAAGGGAAAGATCCCCGAGCCCCGCCAGGAAAACCGGAGGATGGTTACCAGGCCGAGGGCCAGGGCCTGGCCGTCCCTGCGTGCCCCAAGAGAAAGTTCACCAAGTTCAGATCCCAGTGCCCCGCAGCGAGTGAAGGTGGTCCCGCCCCAGGCCGGATCTGGCCACAGGGCTGGCGGCGCGTTGGAAAACCGCCCACGTGGGAAGCCCTGGCTGCATTTCCGCCCTGGACCGCGCTCCCGCCTCCCAGCGCGGTCCCTGCGCGGCCGCCCAGCGCCCACTAGGTGGCGCCTGCGCTCTAGTGGGCGCTTCACAGGCGCAGCTACAGCGACAGCTCGAACCTGAGTCCCAGGATTCCGGGGACTGGAGGGCAGCGCCGGCAGCCAAGGTAGGATTCCTGAGCCCCGGGCGTCTCCCTGGAGCCTCTGAGGTTGGGGTGGGCAGCGGGGCGGCCGCTGGGCACTGCTAGCGGTCTGCAGAGATAACCGGAGGAGTCGGGCGGCCGCACGTGTTGTAGCGCGGTGGGGGGACCCGGAGACCAGCAGTCTCCGAGCTGGGCCTAGAGCAGGGCAGAGCACCAGGTCGCTGGCACGCTCGCATCCTCCCCAGCCCTCGCCTCCGAGAGCATGCCCGAATCTCCAAGCCGCGCGTCTTCGAAGAGAAAGCGGCCACTGTCGCCCAGAGCCACTCCAGGGTGGCAGCCGAGTGTTGATAAGGTCCAGAGCACCACTTCTTAAACTTGTCTGCATGTTGGCGTGGCTTGGGGAGCATTAAAAAGATACCGATGCCCCAGTTGCACTCACCCCCACCCCCCAGAGACTCAGATGTGATTGGTCTGGGTGGGGAGCTGGACATCTGGGTATTAAAATGTTTGCAGGAGATTCCAGCTGGCAGCCAAATTTGAGGACCCTTGATCTAAGGAGTTAGAGAAAAACGGAGGACATTTGTTTGTTCTAACCCAGAATGCTGATGATTCCCTCCTCCTCCTTTTCCTCCAGTTCGTCGTCCTCCTCCTCCTCCTTTCTCATGTGCCTTTTAAGCAGGAAATGCCTCTGCCTTTGTACTGTCAAACCCAAGATAACAAACTAACCCCCCTCTTCCCAGTAGGGCTGGTTCTGAAAGGGTTGAATTCAAAAGTGGGCAGGGAACAGAAAGACATCAGTGTGGAATGCGAGAGAAGACTCTTGGGGTTTATCAGTAGAAAGGGGGTTCCTCCCCACCCTGATCCCAGAGAAGATCAGGAGCCTGGCGGGAACTGTCTTCATCATTTTAGCAAACCTAGCTGATCAGGCAGTAAGAGCCCTTGTAACAAGTAAGGGTCCTTATAACTAGTAAAAATGTGCCCTTATGTTTGTTTGTTTTATAGACATGAGGCCTCACTATATTGCCCAGGATGGTGTCAAACTCCTAGGCTCAAGCCATCCTCCCGCCTTGGCCTCCCAAAGTGCTGGGATTACAGGCATGAACCACGGCGCCCGGCGGACCCCTTATATTTATATAATCAGTGGAGTTACTAGCATGGGCTTAGACTCCCCAGAGGCAGCCCTTCCTTCTGTGTGACCTTGGACACTCACTGAACCATCCTCAGCTTCAGTTTTTGTATCAGCTAAATGGGTATGATAGCTCTTAGAGTTGCCGTGGTAATTAACAATAAAAGCTACTGTTTACTAAGGGCTCACCCTGTGCTAGAAGCTTTCTTCGCAGGGCCACGTTGACTCCTGACCATAACTTCCAAGGTAGTACCATGAGTACTGCATTTGATAGCTGAGAAAACTGAGGTTCAGAGAGGCCAATGACCTTGCTTGAGGTTATGTAATTAATTAATAAGAAGGATGTCCCATATTTGAACCCAGGCTGTCTGCTCTTGAGCCTAAGTGCAAAAGAACCATACCCTGCTGTTCCCCTTGTTGACTGGGAAAGCATGCACGGGGCAGGCGTGTGGTGTGTCTTCATCAACACTAGCTATCACTGCTGTGAACTGAGCACTTCCACTGAATTGATTCATTCGTTCAGTCAAAATACATTTATTATTGAGAGCCTACTGTGGGTCAGGCAGTTTTCCAGATGCTAGAGATAAAATGTGAGTAAGACAGAATTCAGCCAGCCCTAAATGAGAGAAACAGGAAGAAAGTGAAGTCGGTTCTCATTATTTACAAGTTCTGAATTTGCAAATTCGTACCCTGTAATCCTAGCATTTTGAGAGGCGGAGTGGGAGGATCACTTGAGGCTAGGAGCTGGATATCAGCCTGGGCAACATAGCAAGGCCCTGTCTGTTTATTTAAAAATTATATACATTAAATAATTCTTTTAAAAAAATTGTTTGTGGCCAGGCTTAGTGGCTCATGCCTATAATCCCAGTACTTTGAGAGGCTGAGGCAGAAGGATTACTTGAGGCTAGGAGTTCCCGATCAGCCTGGGCAACACAGTAAGACCCCGTCTGTTTATTTTAAAAATTATATATTTAAATAATTTTTTTTAAATGTATTTGTGGCCCGGTACAGTGGCTCACACCTGTAATCCCAGTACTTTGGGAGACTGAGGCTTGAGCTTAGGAGTTTGAGACCAGCCTGATCACTTAAGCTTCGAAGTTTGAGACCAGCCTGGACAGCATAGTGAGACCTTGGCTCATTAAAAAAAAAAAAAAAAAAAAAAAAAATGAGGAAAAAAGGCCGGATGCAGTGGCTCATGCCTGTAATCCCAGCACTTTGGGAGGCTGAGGCAGGTGGATCCCCTGAGGTCAGGAGTTCGAGACCAGCCTGGCCAAGATGGCGAAACCCCATCTCTACTATACAAAAAATTAGCTGGGTATGGTAGCAGAAGCCTGTAATCCCAGTAGCTTGGGAGGCTGAAGCAGGAGAATTGCTTAAACCTGGGAGGTGGAAGTTGCAGTGAGCCAAGATCACGCCATTGCATCCCAGCCTGGGCGAGAAGAGCAAAACTCCATCTCAGAAAAGAAAAAGAAAGAAAAAAATGTGTACGTAACTTCCAAATCAATATCCATGGCACTTTCACAGTCATATGTGGATGCGTGCAGAACAGTGAAAAAGTTGAGTCACCCAACATGCACTTTCCCAGCCAAGGGCAAACAGGGGACACTCTGCCTTCTGGTTTCAGCTCTTGTGCTACAAACAAGTGTCCCTTTTGTGGTGTACTTAGTGCCACATTTTTTGCATGTTTGTGCATTTTTGTTTGCAATGTCGAGGTTTGAAATGGCCCCAAGCATACTGCTGATGTGCTGTCTCGTGTTCCTAAGCACGAGAAGGCTGCAGTGTGCCTTACAGAGAAAACAGGTCTGTTAGGTAAGCTTCGTTCCGGCATGAGTTATAGCGCAGTTGGCTGAGTTCGACGTTAATGAAACAACAATATATACTGAATAAGCTGTCTTTTCTTTTCTTTTCTTTTCTTTTCTTTTTTTTTTTTTGAGATGGAGTCTCACTCTGTTGTTCAGGCTGGAGTGCAGTGGGACCATCTCTGCTCAATGCAACCTCCACCTCCAGAGTTCAAGCGATTCTCCTGCCTCAGCCTCCCATGTAGCTGATACTACAGGCACATGCCACCATGCCCAGCTAATTTTTGTATTTTTAGTAGAGGCAGGGGTTTCACCATGTTGGCCAGGCTGGTCTCAAACTCCTGACCTCAGGTGACCCACCCACTTTGGCCTCCCAAAGTGCTGGGATTACAGGCGTGAGCCACCAGGCCTGGCCTATGAGGTGTCTTTAAACAAAAACACACATAAACCAAGGTTATGTGTTGATTTGCCAGGCAGAAGGTGGGGTGAGGAAAAGATGTTTCTGGAAGAAACGTCAGCATGTACAGAGATGGCCAAGAGCTTGTCAAGACCAGGGGACTCAAGGAGAGCCAGTGGGTAGGGAGTGTGGTGGTCAAAGGGAGCAGGGGTGCGATAATACAGCGGTGTGCTAGGGAGAGAGGCTGGGGCCAGGCGGCACAGTGTTTTGTGGGCAGCTCTCATTTCATCCGATTAGCACAGTAATCTTGGCTGGCTGGACAGGATCATTTCCACCTTTGAGAAACGATGAAATTGATGTTCCATGATGTTAAATGACTTGCCTAAAGTTGCACTGCTGGTAGGCAGCAACACCCCCTCACCCCCAACTTAATCTAATGTTGACCAGATGTTTGGGTTTTTTGTTTTGTTTTGTTGGTTTTTGGTTTCTTTTGTTGTTGTTTTTAGAGACAGGGTCTTGCTCTGTCGCCCATGCTGGAGTGCAGTGGTATGATCATAGTTACTGCAGCCTCAGCCTCCTGAGCTCAAGGGCTCCTCCCACCCAGCCAAGTTGCTGGAACTACATGTGCACACTATCATGACCAGCTAATTTTTTAAACAGGGCCTTGCTATCTCAAACTCAAACTCCTAGACTCAAGTGTTTCTCCTGCCTTGGCCTCCCAAAGCACTGGGATTACAAGCATGATCTACCTTACCCGGCCGACATTTGGGTATTGATCTGAAATTTCAGGATGTGGTCTGGAGGTTCGGCTTGTTTGGGGGAGGAATCAGTAACTAAGTGATGGTGAAAGTGATCAAGCATGGATGAAACCATGTGGGATAGTGGCAGGGTGTGGAGAAGAAAATTTCTCATGTCCTTTAAAAAAGAAAACTCTTCCTGGTGGCTAGGCACAGTGGCATATGCCTATAATCCCAGCACTTTGGGAAACCGAAGTGGGAGGAATGCTTGAGGCCAAGAGTTCAAGACCAACCTGGGCAACACAGTGAGATCCTACCACTATCTTTAACAACAAGAAAAATGGGAAAATATTTTTAATCAAAAAATATTCCTGGTATAAAGACATGAATGCCTCTGTGAAAGAGTCTTAGATCCTTGCAGAGCGTGGGAGTGATGACCATGGTCATAAAGCTGTGGCAAAAGGAAATGTGTAGTTCTGATTCAAACTTCCCCCAGATACTAGGTCTAGGGATCACCCTCCCCATTCATGGGGCAGCCAGGCCTCAATCTGCCTCTTGTCTCTGCAGGATAATGACCTTATACAGGCATCAGCAAACTTTTTCTGTAAAGGTCCAGAGAGTAAATATTTGGAGCTTTATGGGCCATATGGTTTTAGTTGCAACTGCAGTAAATTCTCAATGTCATTGATAAGTTCTTAGAAACTGCAACTTTAAGCGAAATGACGTACAGTAAGTCCTCAAATAACGTTGTTTCTTGTAATGTTGATGAGAAACTGCCACTGTAGAGTAAAAGCAGGTATGTAAACAAATGAGTATATCTGGGTTCCAATAAAGCTTTATGGACATTGAAGGTTTGAATTTCACATAATTTTTCTGTGTCACAAAATATTATTCTTTAAACATTTTTCCAACCATTTAAAAATGTGCAAACTGGCCAGGCATGGTGGCTCATGTCTGTAATCCCAGGACTTTGGGAAGACCGAGGAGGGAGGCTTGCTTGGGGCCAGAAGTTCAAAACCAGCCTGGTTCAGTACCAACCCATCTCTACAAACAAACAATAAATAAGTGATGTGGCCTGGCGCGGTGGCTCACGCCTATAATCCCAGCACTTTGGGAGGCTAAGGAGGGCGGATCACGAGGTCAGGAGATTGAGACCATCCTGGGTAACATAGTGAAACCCCGTCTCTACTAAAAATACAAAAAAAAAATTAGCCGGGTGTGTTGGCACACTCCTGTAGTCCCTGCTACTCAGGAGGCTGAGGCAGGAGAATTGCATGAACCCAGGAGGCAGAGGTTGTGGTGAGCCGAGATCTCGCCATTGCACTCCAGCCTGGGCGACAGAGCCAGACTCAGTCTCAAAAAAAAATTTTTTTTAAAGAAAGAAAGACAGGGAGAGAGAGGGGGAGGAGGAGGGAGGGAGAGAAAGAAAGAGAGAGAGAAAAAGTGAGAGAGAGAGAGAGATGGATGGAAGGAAGGAAGGAAGGAAGGAAGGAAGGAAGGAAGGAAGGAAGGAAGGAGGAAGGAAGGAAGGAAGGAAGGAAGGAAGGAATGAAGGAAGGAAGGAAGGAAGGAACAAACGAACCATCCTTGGCTGACAGGCTATACAAAAACAGGCAGTAGGCTTGATGTGGCCCATCGGCTGTAGTTTGCTGACTCTTGATTCAGAATAATGGGACAGAGGATCAGAAGGATACTAAGTAGGCCAGGCGTGGGGCACTGGCTCATGCCTGTAGTCCTAGCACTTTGGGAGGCTGAGGCAGAAGGATTGCTTGAGGCCAGTAGTTCAAGGGCAGCCTGGGCAACATAGCGAGACCTTGCCTCTATTTAAAAAATTTTTTAAATTAGCTGGGGCCTGAATTGGTGGCTCACACCTGTATTTCTAGAACTTTGGGAAGCTGAGGTGGATTACTTGAGGCTAGAAGTTCCAGACCAGCCTGGGCAACGTAGCAAGACTTCATCTCTACAAAAAAAAGAACAATTAGCCAGATGTGGTATGCACGTGTAGTCTCAGCTGCTCAGGAGGCTGAGGCAAGAGAATAAATTGAGCCCAGGAGTTTGAGGTTGCAATGAGCCATGATCATGCCAGTGCTCTCCAGCTTGGAAAAACAAAAATTAGCTGGGCCTGGTGGCATGCTGCTGTAGTCCCAGCTACTGGGGAGGCTCACTTCAGACCAGGAGTCTGAGACTGTAGTGAGCCATGATTGCACCACTGTACTCTAGCCCAGGTGACAGGGCAAGAGGCTGTCTTTTTTATTTTTTATTTTTTTGAGATGAAATCCAGCTCTGCTGCCCAGGCTGGAATACAGTGGCACAATCTTGGCTCACTGCAACCTTCGTCTCCCAGGTTCAAGTGATTCTCCTGCCTCAGCCTCCTGAGTAGCTGGGATTATAGGCATGCACCACCATGCCCGGCTAATTTTTGTATTTTTAGTAGAGATGGGGTTTCATCTTGTCGATCAGGCTGGTCTTGAACTCCTTACCACAAGTGATGCACCTGCCTCTGCCTCTGCCTCCCAAAGTGCTGGGATTAAAGACATGAGCCACCACGCCTGGGTTTTTTGTTTTGTTTGGTTTTTTTGGTGTTTTTTTTGTCAGGGGGAGATGGAGTTTCCCTCTTTTGCCCAGGCTGGAGTGAAATGGCATAATCTCGGCTCACTGCAACCTCTGCTCCCCAGGTTCCAGTGATTTTCCTGCCTCAGCTTCCCGGGTAGCTGGAATTATGGACACCTGCCGCCATGTCTGGCTAATTTTTGTATTTTTAGTAGAGACAGAGTTTCGCTGTGTTGGCCAGGCTGGTCTCAAACTCCTGACCTCAGGTGATCCACTAACCTCGGCCTCCCAACGTGCTGGGATTACAAGTGTGAGCCACCATGCCCGGCCAAGATGCTATTTCTTTAAAACAAATCGACAAAAAAGACAGACACACAAAAAGAATACTAAGTGTTCATCTAGTTTGAGTCCTTATCTGATGACCTATGAATCTCCATGGAACATTCTCAGCCATTTCTTGAGTCCTCAGTAAAATGGAACTTCCCATCTCACTGGGCAACTCATTCCACTGACAGAAGTTTAAAGCTATGTCATAGTTGCAGTTTCCCTCAAAGCAGATTATAAGAAAAAGATTCAGGTGCTAGAAATTTATTTAGGAAATGATCCCAGGAAGCCCAGTAAGAGTGAAATGAACCGGGAAAGGGAGGAAAGCCAAGAAAAAGTGTTGATGAGTGAGTTACCACTGGGCAATTGGGTCTCCATCCCTCAGGGATTCCTGGAGAGACTGTAGAAGACATTTCAGAAGTGTCCCACGAAGAGGCAGGGAGACTGGGATATTTCCTCTGACTCTCCTTCCTCCTTATTGAGGGTTGTTTTGATAACTGTCTGCTGTGCATACCCTGAGGCCAGAAAATGACTTAGAGACAGCCCAGGGTGTCTGGAAATGTCTGCAGGTAACCTTGGGTGAGCTAAGGAATATGGGTGGGGCACCCGCAGTGTCTCCAATATGGTCTTTCTGACTTTGCTTTCTAAGACATGCAACTCATACCACAGGGGACCTTGTGAGATGACTTGGTGTGGCACAGAGAGACACGGTACCCAAGAGCACAAAGTCTCAGAATAGGAAAGGGATTTTTCCCTTTTGAGCCGTCTCTGATCCTTCTCTGCCTGCCTGCCTCTCACCCCTGGGGCTGCCCTCTCTCCCCAGAGCAGGTGCTCCACCCACACTGGCCTTTCACTTCCTCCAGCTTGCGGGACTGAGATGCTTCCTTCTGAGGGCAGTCAACAAAAGTCTGGGTGAAGTAGTAGAATGCTACTGTAACACTTTGGAAAGACAGCAGTCCTTCAGTTCAGGGCATTTAAGAGGCAACAGTAAGTGTGGCCATTTAATTACATTGTTAAAACTGTAACAATCTAATAACATTGTTTGCTTCTATGTTTATCTTCACTGTTTCCACCTATACATGGCTTTTCATGTATAGTAGTAATATAATGTTTCCTTTAAAATAAATGTGTGTAAATCATGTGTTTATTTAAAGAAAAATATTAAATAAGAGGATTGATGGTATGAGGATAGACTATCATAGGCATGGGCGGTGGCTTATGCCTGTAATCCTAATACTTTGGGAAGTAGAGGCAGGAAGATCACTTGAAGCCAGGAGTTGGACCCCAGTCTGGGCAACATAATGAGAATCCATGTCAACAAAACATTTAAAAAATTATCTGGGTGTAGTGGTACACGCCTGTAATCCAGCTACTCAGGAGGCTGAGGTGGGAGGATGGTTTATAGGAGTTTGAGGTTACAGTGAGCTATGATTGTGCGACTGCACACCAGCCTGGGAAACAAAGCAAGACCCCAACTCTTTAAAAAAATTATATATATATATATAATAATTCAGATCACTCAATTAATCCTCACCAACGTGGGTTAAGTACTGTTTGAAGTAGGGACTATTTGCCCCATTTTACTGCTGAGCAGACAGGCATAGGGAAGTTAAATAACTTGCCCAAAGTTATATAGCTAGGAAAATAAACCCAGTTAGTCCTGCTCCAGATTTTTGCTTTGAATTGCAGGATTATGCTGCTTCTCATAAATTTCTCATAAATTTCACACACACACACACACACGATGTGAAGGTGATATGTGAATAACTGAAGTTAGGGAAAAACTGCCTTAAAAGGTTCCCCCTCTTTATCTGTTTCCCTGTATTTACTGCCTTTTGGTTGCCATACTTTTACTTTTTCTTTCTTTCTTTTTTTTTTAAGAAAGACAGATTCTCACTCTGTTGCCTAGGCTGGAGTCCAGTGGTATGATCACAGCTCACTACAGCTTAAACTCCTAGGCTCCTGCCTCACACCTCGGCCTCCAGAGTAGCTGAGGGTACAGACGTGAGCAACCACGCCCAGCTAATTTTTTTTTTTTTCTAATACCTTAGCTTTTGGGTAGAGACAGGTCTGGCCATGTTGCCCAGGCTGGTCTCAAACTCCTGGCCTCAAATGATCCTTCTGCCTCAGCCTCCCAAAGTTTTGGAATTACCCCATGAGCCACCACATGTGGCCGGGTTAGCATATTTTTTTGGAGCCTCAAAAGATAAATCTGTTCCCTTTTCCTCATTACAGTCCTTCAGATATTTGATGACAGAGAACAGGTTGGCCTTCCTGGATCTTCCCTGCTCTAGATTAAACATCACAGTTCCTTCTACTCTTTCTGTTGCATGTTCTTGGCATCTTCCCCTGAGCACGAAGCCTCTTCCTTATTCCTGTTTCTGCAACAGAACCTATAAAGTTATTGTGTTGTCGAAGCACTTTCTTTGCAGGTCTCCCACAGCTCATTCTGGGCTCAGGGTAGGGAGAGTGTGATTGGGGTGACTGACACGGCAAAGGGCGGCTTGAGAGTGACATCAAAGAGGGTGCCAGCTGTCAATGAGGGAAAACCCCCGCTAGGACCAGCAATAGAGGGGGCTGGAGGTGGGTTCTCTGCAGGCCAGAGATGAAGGTTCTTCAGTGTACTTGGAGCTAAGCAGACCAAAAGGGGCGGACTAACCAAATTCACAGGAGCCTGGTGAGGAAACCAGGCTGCAAATGTATTAAATCACAAGGGAGGCTGGGCACCTTGTGGCTCACACCTGTAATCCCAGCACTTTGGGAGGCCGAGGTGGGTGGATCACCTGAGATCAGGAGTTTGAGACCAACCTGGCCAACATGGCGAAAGCCCGTCTCTACTAAAAATACAAAAATTAGCCAGGCATGATGGCACATGCCTGTAATCCCAGCTGCTTGGGAGGCTGAGGCAGGAGAATTACTTGAACCTAGGAGGCAGAGGTTGCAGTGAGCTAAGATTGCACCATTGCACTCCAGCCTGGGTGACAGAGCAAGATTCTGTCTCAAAAAAAAAAAAAAAGAATCACAAGGGGAGAAGCAGCTGCAAAGCAGTCTGAGACCTCCATGCCAACTTCTCAGCACACTCCTTCTCCTGTGGGAAAGTCAGAATCTAGTTAGAAGATTGGTTTACATGGAATCAAAGCAAGGTGAGCAAAATGAATGATTTTAATCACCAGGGGAGCCTAAGATATTTGTACCCTCTGAGTAATACAAGTGTCTAGAGTGGGTGTACTGCTAGTATAATTCCCCCTTCCTGTGCTTGTGGTAGAAATATCTGATCAATCACCGCATCTTTTCCTTCTTACTGCTACCTGGACCAGCCCTAAAATTCTTAGCAGGAGAGTATTCTGGCCCTGTGCAGTGGCTCACTCCTGTAATCCCAACACTTTGGGAGACCAATGCAGAAGGATTGCTTGGGCCCAGGAGTTCAAAACCAGCCAGGGCAATATAGTGAGACCCCATCTCTACAAAAAAAAAAAAATTTAAATGAGCTGAATGTGGGGGCAAGTGTCTGTCGTCCCAGTTACTTGGGAGGCTGGGGTGGGAGGATTGTTTGAGCCTGGGAGTTTGAAGCTGCATTCATCTCTGATCACAACACTGCACTTCAGCCTGGGAAACAAAGCAAGACCCTGTCTTAAATTTTTAAAAAAAGAAAAAAAGGAAGAGAGTATTCCAGGAAGCTCTGGCCAGACCTCTGAGCTGCCTGTAATGCTCAAAGAGGTTTTCAGAGTTTCCACTACTCTGCACAATGTGGAAGACAATGAATCTCAAAGACTTGCCCTTTGGTACTTCTTTTTCAGAGCTCTTCACGCATCACCATTTGTCTCTACCTATGATTCCTTCAGCTTATGTTAATGCAATTGGCTCGCTTTTTGTTTTGTCAAGTCTTGATTTAATTTCCAGGCTTTGCTCTTCCAGCTTTGTCCAGAGACACATCCTGTCCTGTCCTTAAGGACTTCCGCAAATTCGTAATCACAGATGTCGTGTGCAGTCCTCTGCTATCTACTCTCCTCGCATTTTGGGGTGGCTTACTGCATACCCCCAAGTAAGAACCTGCAGTCAAAAGGCAATTTGCTGGGGTGCTGGGGCTTCTTCCATTATAAAACAAACTAGGATTCCTACCCCAGTTCCATCACTTACTGGCTGTGTGTGACCTTGGATGAGTTGCTTAACCTCCTGAGTCTAGTTTTCTCAGCTGAAGTGCAGAATTGACAGCATCACAATTTTAAATTGCTACTACTGTTATCCTTCAGTTACAACTGGGGCCTAGGGTACAAAGGAAAGCAGCAAGTAAGCAGAGGAAATTTAGGCACTAAACCCAAGTCATCAAGTTTGCTGCTTTTTAACATTGGTTATGCTTAACTAAAGAGTTAGACCAGTTAGTTAGTGGTGGCTCACGCCTGTTAATCCCAGCACTTTGGGAGGCCAAGGCGGGCGGATCACCTGAAGTCAGTTGGAGACCAGCCTGGCCAACATGGTGAAACCCCATCTCTACTAAAAATGCAAAAATTAGCTGGGCGTGGTGGCACATGCTTGTAATCCCAGCTACTTGGGAGGCTGAGGCAGGAGAATCACTTGAGCCCAGGAGGCGGAATTTAGAGTGAGCCAAGATCATCCCATTGCATGAGCGAGACTTTGTTTCCAAAAAAAAAAAAGAGTTATAAGTCTAATTATTTCGGAGCAAGCAGACCTTTTGCCAGCCTCAAAAAAAAATGTATATTATGTACAAGGTCTCTCTTTCTACCCATACAGAGAAATAGACTTACCTAAAAGAAAAATAAATGCATCTGGAGAATCGGTGGCACCTGGAGCTAAGAGAGATCTTGAGCTCCCTAAGGAGAGGTGGCCCCTGCCTAGTCTCACAGGGAAGACCAGGTCCTTGCCCTAGGAAGACTGCTAGTCTATAGAGGCCCCATATTTAACCTCAGGAGCCCGATGGAGGAGAGCCATGCAGTCTTGGTGTGAGCAATAGCGTCTTCTCTGCAGGCATTGCTGTGTCTGCTCCTTCTGTTTGGTCAATCAGCAGGCAGGGACAGAGATGTTGTCGTCATTCACAACTCTGTTATACCTGTGTCAATGCATATTAGAAGGCCAGTTTCTGAGGATGTGACTCAAGAATTTGTTTTTTAAAGACTTCAAATATTTTTGGTACAGTTTAGATTTACATAAAACATTGAGACAATACTACAGAGTTCACACATATCCCACATCCAGTTTCCTCTATTATTTTTATTTTAAATTTTGAGACGGGGCTCTCTCTGTCACCCAGGCTGAAGTGCAGTGGTGGGATCTTGGCTCACTGCAACCTCTGTCTCCTGGGCTCAAGCCATCCTCCCACATCAGCCTCCTAAGTAGCTGGGACTACAGGCGCATACCACCATGCCCAACTAATATTTTTATTTTTGGTAGATATGGAGTCTCGCTGCGTTACCCAGGCTGGCCTTGAACTCCCGGGCTCATGCAGTCTGCCTGCCTCGACTTCCCAGAGTGTTGGGATTACAGACATGAGCCACAGAGCCAGTTTCTCCTATTATTAACAGCTTCTATTTCTATGGTACATTTGTTACAATTAACTGATATTGATATTTGATATGGTATATTTGTTACAACCCGATATTGATACATTGTTTTTAACTAAAGAATATAGTTTATTAAGATTCTCTTAGTGTTTATTTAATGTCCTTTTTCTGTCCCAGGATCCCAACCAGAATACCAAATTACATTTATATCTCTTTTTTTTTATATAATACCACCAAAAATGGGCTTGAAATGACATTACATTTGTTTGTTGTGTGTCCTGAGTCTCCCATTGTCTGTGACATTTGCTACAAACTTCCTTATTTTTGGTGACCTTGAGAGTTTTGAGGAATACTGGTCAGACATATTGTGAAATTCCCCTCTACTGGAATTTGTCTCACATTTTTCTCATGATTGGCCTTGTGGGTTGTGAAGAGGAAGACCACGGAAGTTTACTTTTGAAGTGCCATTTTTATCACATCATATCAAGCATCTGTAATATCAACATGACTTATCACTGTCGAAACTGACCTTGATCACCTATATTGTTTGTCAGGCTTCTCCACTCTAAAGTCGCCCATTTTCCTCCTTTTCATGGTATCCTCTAGGAAGGAAGTCACTGAGCAGCCCACAGTGGAGCCCAGGATTTTGGGACCAGTCTGGGCAACATAGTGAGACCCGATCTCTAAAAAACAAAATTAGCTGGGCATGGTGGGATGTGCCTGTGGTGCCAGCTACTTGGGGTGCTGAGACAGGAGAATTGCTTGAGCCCAGGACGTCAAGGCTGCAGTGAGCTGAGATCATGCACTGTCTTCTAGCCTGGGCAACACAGCCAGACCCTGTCTCAAAAATAAATAAAAATACAGTTTGAAACGCATGTAGGCCTGGGTTCCTACCCTGCCTCCATTATTCACTGGCTGTGTTTGACCTTGGATAAGTTGCTTAACCTGAGCCTCAGTTTTCTCAGCTGAAATATAGGGCTAATGTCACTACCTGCTGCTTAAGGTTAGTAAATAACAGGCACATGGTAAGTCCTCCATGAATAAAAGTTGTTATCGTTAGTCTGCCATTCAAGTTCCTTCTGGATCTGACTCCAGATCCAGCCTCCACTCTTCAAAGTAACAAGACAACAGGCTTGTGTGGCAGATGTTCCTGCACTAAGTCACCTTCTCACTGGTCACCTTCTCTCCGCCGCCGATCCAGCATTCTCTTCCACTTCTGCCTCAGTCACACAGTACTTCAGCGAAACACATGGCCTGCTAAAGTGCCCTCCGCCGATGCACACATCTGCACATCCTCATTCTCTCAAACCCACCTTAAGCACCACTTCCTCTGTGACACCGCCCAAGAGAGCCAAGCAAGAAGTCCCCTCTCCTCCTGGGAACTGCCACAGCACCCACTCCACTGTGTTCCCTCATCTTCTGCAGCCCTCATCACTTTCAACCTGGTGTCAATGCAAGGTGCACTGTTCTTTCCCTGAACAATTCTCGGTTTTGTTCATCTTTCTCTCCCACCTGCACACACTGGGCTCAGTGCAAGTTTGTGGTCTTGTTTGCATCTGTGGTAAGTTTTGACAAGACAAAGGAAGTAGGGGAAACGCCATATCCTGAGTGCTAACTGGGCCTAACTGGGCAGCCTGTGAGGGCTGAACTTCGCAGAGGTTGAGAGGCTGACCCTAGGTCACTTCCACTACTTTATATGTATCGACATGTTTTATTGTGGCAAAATATACATGACAATGAAATTTACCATTTTAACCATCTTAATGCATTTTTTTTTTTTTTTTTTTTGAGACAGGGTCTCCCTCTGTCACCAGGCTGTACTGCAGTGGTGCCATCTTGGCTCACTGCAACCTCTGCCTCCAGGTTTCAAGCAATTCTCCCTGCCTCAGCCTCCAGAGTAGCTAGGATTACAGGCACATGTTATCACGCCCGGCTAATTTTTTGTATTTTAACTAGAGATGGGGTTTCACCATGTTGGCCAGGCTGGTCTCGAACTTCTAACCTCAAGTGATCCACCTACCTCGGCCTTCCAAAGCTCTGGGATTACAAGCGTGAGCCACCGCACCTGGCCTGCATTTTCTTTAGTTCAATGCATTAAGTGCATTCACATTGTTGCACAACCATCACCACCATCCATCTCCAGAACCCTTTTTCATCTTCCCAAACTGAAACCCTGTCTCCATTAAACAACTTCCTATGCCCTTTAACCCCATCCCTGGCAGCCACCATTCTACTTTCTGTCTTTATGAGTTTGACTACTCTGGGTACCTTACCTAGGTAGAATTACACAGTATTTATCTTTTAGTGACTGGCTTATTTTACTTAGCCTAATGTCTTCAAGGTTCATATTCCATTATAATAGACTATGGTATGTATCTGCCACATTGTGTTTATACATTCATCTGTTGGTGGGCACTTGGGTTGCTTCCACTTTTTGGCTATTGTGAATAACACTGCTACGAACATGGGTGTATAGATATCTGTTTATGTCTCTACTTACAGTTCTGTTGAATATATACCTGTAATGGAATGACTGGATCTTATGGTAATTCTCTGTGTCATTTTTCAAGGAATCACCGTACCATTTTCAACAGCTACTGTTTTATATTCCCACCAGCAATGCACCAAGGTTTCCATTTCTCCACATCCTTGTCACTGCTTGTTATTTTCTGTTTGCTTGTGCGTGGTTTTTCTGATCATAGCTATCCTATCCTGGTGTGAAGTGGTATCTCATTGTGGTTTTGATGTGCAGTGTTCTGATGATTAGTGATGTTGAGCATCTTTTCATGTGCTTACTGGTCATTTGTATATCTTCCTTGGAAAAATATCTGTTCAAGGCATTTGCTGATTTTTTAAATCAGGCTGGGTTGTTTGTTTCTTTGTTGTGGAGCTCTTTATGTATGGTGGATATCAGTCCTTTACCAGATAACAATTGCAAATATTTTCTCTGTGGATTGGCTTTTTACTCTGTTGATTATGTCCTTTGAAGGCACAGAAGTTTTTAATTTTAATGTTCAATTTATATTTTTTTCACATGTGTGCTTTTGGTGTCATATTCAAGAAATCATTGCCAAATCAATGTCATAAAGTTTTCCCCCTATGTTTTCTTCTAAAATTTTATGGTTTTAGCTCTTATATTTTAAGTCTTTCATCCATTTTGAGTTACTTTTTGGTCTATCATATAAGGCTAAGTGTACAACTTTATTCTTTTGCATGTGAATAGTATGCCTGCCTGCCTTTCTCTCTCTCTCTCTCTTTCTCTCTCTTTCTTTTTCTTTCCTTCCTTCTTTCTTTCCTTCCTTCCTTCTTTCCTTCTTCCTTCTTTCTTTCCTTCCTTTCCTTCTTTCCTTCCTTATTTCCTTCTCTATCTCTCTCTTTCCCTCCGTCCCTCCCCTTCCCTCCCTCCCTCCCTCCCTTCCTCCCTCCCTTCCTTCCTTCCTTCTTTCTGTCTTTCTGTCTTTCTTGCTCTGTCACCCAGGCTGGAATGTAGTGCTGTGATCTCAGTTCACTGCAACCTCCACCTCCCAGGTTCTTGTGATTCTCCTGCCTCAGTCTCCCGAGTAGCTGAGACTACAGGTTTGCGCCACCACGCCCAGCTAATTTTTGCATTTTTAGTAGAGACGAGGTTTTACCATGTTGGCCAGGCTGGTCTCAAATTCCTGACCTCAAGTGATCCACCTGCCTTGGCCTCCCAAAGTGCTGGGATTACAGGCATGAGCCACCACACTTGGCTGCATGTCTGTCTTTATGCAAATACTACTTTGCTTTGATTACTGTAGCTTTGTAGTAAGTTTTGAAATCAGGATGTGCGAGTCCTCCAGATTTGTTCTTTTTCATGATTATTTTGTCTGTTTGGGGTCCCTTGGGATTGCTTATGAATATTAGGGTGGATTTTTCTATTTCTGCAAAAAAAATTAATTGAGATTTTGATAGCGATTACATTGACTCTGTAGATCACTTTGGGTAGTACTGACATCTCAATATTAGGTCTTCCAAGCCATCATGGGATGTCTTTCCATTTGCTTATGTCTTCTTTAGCTTCTTTCACCAATGTTTTGTAGTTTTGGGTATAGAAGACATTCACCTCCTCGATTAAGTTTATTCCTAAATCTTATGCCCTTTTCTATACTCACTTTCATTCCTGAGACTGTTGATACATTTAGAAATGAAGAAACGCAAAATAGCATACTACTATGGTAGTTAATTTGGACTGTTTGGTCCCTTCGGTGTGTCTCAGAGACAATGTATATAGACAATGATAGTGTTATAAAGAGTCAAAAGCCTAGGTTTAAGTCATTTCAAAAATGTGAGCCCCTATCCATTCATCCCACTGTGATTGTAGGAAAGGGTTGGGGCTTCCTCTTCTGGGGGTAGGAATGGGAATAGCCTAATATTCCCTCAGGTGAGCCCTCCCGAGGGCCAGCAAAGACTTGTCATTACCATAGGCCTAATCAAGACATCTTCCCAGAAAGTGATCTGAGAACATTCAGGTGTCTTAAAGCCCTAGGCTAGAGCCCCAACATTATGGAGACCGAAGTAGAAACAGTCACTCAGAGCTACAGAAGAAAGAGAGCCATCAGCTCACCCATCCCCACCATCCTGCTCACCCTGCGGGGATTTTGTTGTCTGTGTTTCTGGCCCACATCGGTTTCAGTTTGAAGAACTGTGCTGAGGACAAAAGTGAGGGACGCAGTGTGACGGCCAGCCCCCGCTCAGGCATTTCCCCACTCCCCCAGAAAGCGTTTAAATGGCAGGCCGTTCCTCTTCTGTCCCTCAACAGTTTGGGGGCTTTCTTGCCCTCAGGATAGCTGGGAAACTGTGTTCTTTTTCAGGCATTGAGTTGATTTTGCATCTTGTTTTTCTGGCCTCTGGGGATACATGTGCGACACAGACACACATGCACGTACACCCACCTCTGTATCCAAATGTCTGCAGAATTCATAGGCGCCAGTGTCTAGAGACAGGCTCTGTCTCCTTTTCTCTCTTCTTTCTACCTCCTACTCTCCCTGCTGAAGCCTGTTGTTGTCTTATCCAAAGCCGGAAGCCCCCCTCTGTCACAGGGCCAACTTCCCGGCCACTTGTTCCCCTCCAGCTGCTGCTCCTGCAGGCCCAGCCAACTCCTATTTCCATAGCAACTGAAACTCATTTTTCCATTTCTGCATTTCTACTTTGGAAGGAAACCCATAAGTCTTTTTTTTTTTTAATTGGGATCCCAGCAATATTTTTTTCCAATTTAAAAAATACATGTAAAATTTATCACCATAGCTTTTTTTTTCTTTTTCTTTTTTTTTTTTTTTTTTTTTGAGACAAGGTCTTGCTCTGTTGCTCAGGCAGGAGTACAGAGTGGTGTAATCATATAACTCACTGCAACCTCTACCTCCTGGGCTTAGGTGACCGCCCCCCCCCCCCCCCCCCCCCCCCCCCCCCCCCCCCCCCCC
>NW_022437030.1:6440903-6459427 GCF_009761245.1 Sapajus apella
GTCTCAAACTCCTGGGCTCAAGCAGTCCTCCTGCCTGGGCCTCCCAAAATGCTGGGATTATAGGTATGAGCCACCATGTCCAGCCTGTAACCATTTTTTTTTTGAAACAGACTCTAGTTCTATCACCCAGGCTAGAATGCAGTGGCACAGTCTCAGCCTTACTGCAAACTCTGCCTCCCAGGTTCAAGTGATTCTCCTGCCTCAGCCTCCTGAGTAGCTCGAACTACAGGCACCTGCAACCATGCCCAGCTAATTTTTGTCTTTTTAGTAGAGACGTGATTTCAACATGTTGGCCAGGCTGGTCTTGAACGCCTGACCTCAGGTGATCCGCCCACCTTGGTCTCCCAAAGTGCTGGAATTATAGGCTTCAGCCACCATGCCTGGCCATCCCTATAACCACTTTCAAGTATATGGTTCGGTGATATTAAACATATTCACAGTGGTATGTAACCATCACCACTATCTATCTCCAGACTTCTTTTCATCTTGTAAAACCAGAACCCTGTACCCGTTAAACACTAACTTTCTATTTTCGCCTCCCCGTATCCCTGGCAACAGCCAATCTGCTGTGTGTCTCTATGAATTTGACTGCTCTGAGTGCCTCATACAAGTGGAATCATACAGTATTTGTTTTTTGGTGACTGGCTAATTTTACTTAGCATAATGTCCTCAAGGTCCATCCATGTTGTAGCATATGTCAGCATTTCCTTCCTTTTAATGCTGAATACCATTCCATCGTATATGCTGACGTACCACAGTCTTATCCATTCGTCTGTGGATGTTCACTTGGATTGCTTCTACCTCTTGACTATTGTGAATGATGCTGCTATGAATGTGAACGTACAGATATCTCTTTGAGATCTGTTTTTAAGTTTTTTGAATATATATCCAGAAATGGAACTGCTAGATCATATGGTGATGTGGTTTGGCTCTGTGTCCCTATCCAAATGTCAGCTTGAATTGTAGTCCCATAATTCTCACGTGTGGTGGGAGAGGCCCAGTTGGAGAGAATTTGAATCACGGGATGGTTTCCCCTATACTGTTCTCGTGGTAATGAATAAGTCTCACGAGATCTGATGGTTTATCAGGGGTTTCCGCTTTTGCATCTTTCTCATTTTCTCTCCCACCATGTAAGAAGTGCCTTTCACCTCCCACCATGATTCTGAGGCCTCCCCAGCCACGTGGAACCATAAGTCCAATTAAACCTCTTTTTCTTCCCAGTCTCAGGTATGTCTTTATTAGCATTGTAAAAATTGGACTAATACAGTAAATTGGTACCAGTAGAGTGGGGTGTGGCTGAAAAGACACCTGAAAATGTGGAAGCAACTTTGGAACTGGGTAACAGGCAGAGATTGGAAGAGTTTGGAGGGCTCAGAAGAAGACAGGAAAATGTGGGAAAGTTTGGAACCTCCTAGAGACTTGTTGAATGGCTTTGACAAAAATGCTGATAGTGATATGGACAATAAGGTCCAGGCTGAGCGGTCTCAGATGGAGATGGGGAACTTGTCGGGAACTGGAACAAAGGTGACTTGTGTTTTAGCAAAGAGAGTGGCGGCATTTTGTCCCTGCCCTAGAGATCTGTGGAACTTTTAACTCGAGAGAGATGATTATGTAAGGATTAAATCAGGCTAATTGATGAATTCCATACCTCATACATTTATCTCTTTTTGAGGTAAAACATTTGAAATCTACTTTGGCAGTTTTGAAACATACAGTGTGGCCAGGTGCAGTGGCTCACCCCTGTAATCCTAACACTTTGACAGGCTAAGTAGTGTGGATGACTTGAGGTCAGGAGTTCAAGATCACCCTGGCCAACATGGCAAAATTCTGTCTCTACTAAAAATACAAAAATTAGCCGGTTGTGGTGGTGCACATCTGTAGTCCCAGCTACTTGGGAGACTGAGACAGGAGAATCTCTCTTGAACCCTGGAGGTGGCAGTTGCAGTGAGCTGAGATCACACCACTGCACTACAGTCTGGGCTACAAAGCAAGACCCTGTCTCAAAAAAAGAAAAAGGAAAAATAAATATACAGTGCATTTTTATTTATTATAGTCACCATTCTGTGCAATAGATCACTTAAGTTTATGTCTCCTATGTAACTGAAACTTTGTACTTGCTATGGTTTGAATATTTCCTCCAAAAGTGATGCTGAAATTTAATTGCCATTGTGACAGTATTACAAGGTGGGACCTTTAAGAGGTGATTAGGTCATAAGAGCAGAGTCTTTTTGAATTGATTAATGATGTTTTCACAGGAGGGGGTTAGTTACCTTGGGAGTAAGGAGGATGAAGTTTGGCCCTGTTTCCCTTTATCTGTCTCTTGTACTCACTTGCCATTCCACCTTTCCCCATGGGATGACACAGCACAAAGGTCCTCTCAAGATGCTGGTGGTATGCCATTGGACTTCCCAGCCTCCAGAACTGTGAGTCAAATACATTTCTGTTCATTGTAAATTTCTAGTCTGTTGTATTCTGTTATAGCAACATAAAACAGACTAACACAGTATTATTTGATCATGTCTATTTTTTTCTTTTCTTGCCTGTGCCCATAATAATCTTTTAAAAGAAAATAAAATGAGCCCCATCTGGCATAGTCAACTTGGACTATACAGAATTCCTAGCTCCCCAACAATCTTGGTCCCTTAGAGACCCTTACTGCTTCCCTCTCCACCTCCATTCCCTTAACTCTTCATGGCTTCTGGCCGGGAAGCAGATTTGAAGAGAAGTCTGTGTGGATTCTTTCTCCCCTTAAATTAATCCAAGATAACATTGTGCTTTGCCAATTCAGAGAAGAGCAAGAGGTCTGAGGCACTGTTACATTGTATCATGTGATGCTAACCAGCATCACCAGAGTTATCTGCTTATTTACCCTCCTCCTACCTGGACAGGTCAAAGGTTGCCTGAATATGCCATTATGTCATCTTTCAAAGTGAAGCTCCCACTCTGCAGCCCTTGGGCCACATGAATCCTAGGTCAGTTGAGCAAGATTTGATGACTATACTTTCAGTATGGTTGTTTGGCTAGCATTGTACGTACAGGAGCATTGGAGTATGGAGGGACCTGGGAAAGCTTTTCCCTCTCCTACACCTCAAAAGACTTTTCTTACCGACCTGGTCCATATTCAGTGGCAAACTTCTACCATTGGCTGATCATGCCGTTGGGCTCCCAGATTGCTTTCTATTAAAACTGCAAAGTGCATGTTAAGCCTAGGTCAGCTTGGATACCTCCACCCCCAGAGCTGTCTCTTGCACACCTTAAGTGTTAATACAGTGTTTGCTGGATTGAATTAATGACTTAGCATAAAATGGTTCAGCAGATGACTTTCTAATCTGACATCTGGCCAGAAACACTTCTAGAACTGAGTTCTGTTTAGGCACTGTGGTATAATACAAAATTATGTTTGGTCTTTGTCTCTGGTTCCTGGCACACAGCTCTTAAATCTCTGGGAATTTTCTGAATGGTAGGAGTATCTTTTGTTATTCATAATAAGCCCCCTTTCCATTACACCTCAGTTTATGTTAGTGAGGTATCTTTTGATGGGAATCCTAGATAGCCTCAGGGTGTGGCTGGTCACCGAAAAGACCACACTGGAACTTTTAGCCCCACTTACTGACCAGCCCCTAGAAAGGGACTTGAGGGGCGATGCCAGAGACTAAGCTCTATGAAAACTCTTGAACAATGAGATTTGAGGAGCATCTGGGGTGGGGTGAACACTTGGAGGAACTAGGAAGGTGGTGCTCCCAGAGAGAGCATGGAAGCTGTCTCTACCCCCAGCATACCCTACCCTCTGCATCTCTTCCATCTAGCTGTTCCTGACTTGTGTCCTTTATAGGAAACTAGTAAACATAAGGAAAGTGTTTCCCTGCATTCTGTGAGCCTTTCTAGAAAATTATTGAATGTGAGGACGGGGTCATGGGGACCCCCTGAATTTATAGCTGGTTGGTCAGAAGTCCCAGAGGTCTGGGACTTTCAACTGGCATCTGAAGTGGGAGTAATCTGTGCAACTAAGCCCTTAACCTGTGGAATCTCCAGGTAGTTAGTGTCAGAATTGAATTAAATTATAGGACACCAGCTGGTGTTGGAGAATTGGTTGCAATGGGGGAAAAAAAACCCACACATTTGTTATCAGAAGTATTCTGTGGGCAGAAACAGATCTTAGGAGACATATTTTGTCAAGAAGGGTTTCTTCTTTTTTTCATTAACCACTTTTTCTGATCACCCCTTCCCTGTACCCTACTCACACCCTCATCAACATGGATAACTGAGAGGCATATGCAAAGTGCAGGAATCAGTTTCTAGCACAGCAGTTTGTTATTACAGTTGCTCAGGAAATATGTGTTCTGGGAAAATAAGGAGTGTCACTCTACACCTCCAAGGGGGAGACAGTGTTTGTCTAAACACAGGTCTTTGTCTCTACAACATGCTACCCCACCCACCCCTGCTGCCCAAGTGAGCTGGGCTTTTTGAGTCATTCGTGATGTGTTTTTGAACACAACGAGGGGGAAGAGCTCCCACAGTCTGTTCAGTTCTCGCTATAAGAAATACAAGCTGCGTTTGACTGAATGACAAAAAGAAATCTGTTGAGCCAGGAAGCATAGTAAATACCGTGACTCTCTGCAAATGTGCACAGCCCAAACGGCTTTTTCCAGTCTGGAAAAATGAAGAGATTTGTCTGTGCGAAAACCAGCCAAGTCTCCACCCCTCTCCCTTTCTACTGCTCCACCCCCACCTCCTGGCAAGGCCTCTTACCCTGCCCCAGACATTCAGTCATCAGCTTTCATCCTCTGTGACTTGCATTGCCCCAGGAAATAACATTGCCCAGCTCTGGGGAGATATACCAGCCTCTTCCAAGCATCTTTTAGGGATGTCTGGCTGGCTGAGTTTTGCCAGTCATCTCTGACCTTGGCCAGTGCTGGCTCACAGCAAAGTTGTGCTTTAGGCAAGATGGGTCTGGTGTCTTATTCCTTGTTCATTCCCTACCTTCTCCTTCCCAGTCTAGTCTTCCCCCTTTTGCTTTGAAAGAACCTTTGTCCCATCCCTACTTCCATCAGGCAGTGTTCAGAGAGAAGATTTGCCAAAGATAAGATTTTAAAAGCATTTGCTCTCTGCTAGTACAGAGCATGGAGGCAGGATGGAAAACCTCCAAGGAACTCTCAGAGGCAAGCAGTTCAGGACAATCATTGGTGGGTACAGAGTTTCTAGGTGGGAGGGACTTACAGGGAGAATCTGGTTCTGCACCTTGTCTTAAAGATACATTTGCAAAACAACTATGCTGTTTTGTCTTTGATGGTATGTTTTGGGAGGTGGTAGCTGACAAAGACTACGGGGCAATAAAGCCCCCACCTAAGCCCCTGGAGCACTGGAGACAAACATCACACCTGCAGTTCACTGTATTAGGAAGGGCACTAGAATTGGAATCAGAATTTCCATGGGTTTGAACCCTGGCTCCTATGAGTAGGCCTGTCTCATTCGCCACTCTATCCACAGTGCCAAGCATAATCCTGCCAATAGCAGGCCAGCAGGTGATTTTTGTCCCTCAGGTTGGGGGTTTGCCCTGTTGTCCAGGCTAGAGTACAGTGGCATGATAATGGTTCACTGCAGTCTCAAATTCCTGGGCTCAAGCAATCCTCTTACCTCAGCCTCCTGAGTAGCTGGGACTACAGGTGCATGGCATCATGCTTGGCTAATTTTTTAAAAGAAAATTGTATAGAGATGGTGTTTCACTATGTTGCCCAGGCTGGTAAGTGCTCTATTCATATTTGTCAAGTTTGTGAATGAATGAATAAACCAATAACCTTGAATACTTTTCCTCTTTGGGCATCAGTTTCTTCCTCTATAAAAACAATATTTAAAAAAAAAAAAACCTAACACCGACTCTGCCTACCTCACCAGGTTAGTGTGTGTGTGTGTGTGTGTGTGTGTGTGTGTGTGTGTGTGTGTGTGTGAGAGAGAGAGAGAGAGAGAGAGAGAGAGAAAGGATAAAATATGTAAATGTTCTTTGTCTCCTGAATACTGGAATTTAAAAGTCACTTTGTCTCAGGCTCTGTGCTTTAACCTTGGTGTTGATGTTACTTATCAGGAAGAAGGACTATTTTCTAGTGTCTGGTAAACACTTAGTTCTCCATTCTATATTCTAAGTATCTTAAAGACAGGAGAACATTTTATATATTAATTCATTCATTCATTCATTCATGTATGTCAGGATCTCACCCTGTTCATCTAGGCTGGAGTGCAGTGGCGTGATCTTGGCTCATTGCAGCCTTGACCTCCCCTGTTCAAGCAATCCTCCCACCTCAGCCTCCTGAGTAGCTGGGACTACAGGCCTTTGCCACCACACTCAACTAATTTTTACATTTGTCTGGGTAAAGACAGGGTTTCATCACGTTTCTCAGTCTGGTCTCAAACTCCTAGACTCAATCGATCTTCCCACCTCTGCCTCCTGAAGTGTTGGGATTACAGGCGCCAGCCACCACACCCAGCCTATTTTAAATGCTATTAACCAATCAGTTTAAATTTGAGAACAAAGATTTTTAAGGTTCTCAGCCTCAGCTTATAGCCACTGTCCTGCTAGTCCCTTACTTGGCTCCAGGATCCTGGAAACCTTCCCAGGACAGAACTTGCCTTAGCTCCAACAACAGGTCTTCATCAGGTGCTGGGGGAATTCGACCTCCAGATCTTTGCCCATGCACTTGGCTCTACCTGAAGCATTCTCTTTGCTTTTGACCCATCCAATTCTAGCACATCCTTCAGATCCCAGGTTGGACTCACTTCTTCCAGGATACATTCCCAGCTCCTCGTCTCTGCCCTCTTAGGTTAAGCCTCCTTCTCCGTGCCCTCCCTCTTTGCGTCCCCTATCTGAGAACTCACCCTGCTGAACTGTAGTTTCCCATCACTCATCTGTGTCCCTTTTATTTATTTATTTATTTATTTTATTTATTTTTTTTTTTTTTTGAGACGGAGTTTCACTCTTGTTACCAAGGCTAGAGTGCAATGGTGCGATCTCAGCTCACCGCAACCTCCGCCTCCTGGGTTCAGGCAATTCTCCTGCCTCAGCCTCCTGAGTAGCTGGGATTACAGGCACGCGCCACCATGCCCAGCTAAGGTTTTTTTGTATTTTTAGTAGAGACAGGGTTTCACCATGTTGACCAGGATGGTTTCGATCTGTTGACCTCGTGATCCACCCGCCTCCGCCTCCCAAAGTGCTGGGATTACAGGCTTGAGCCACCGCGCCCGGCCTGCCTCCCTTTTAAACTGTGGCCCCCTGAAGACTATGACTGTGTCTTTCTTGTTCATTGATGTAACCCTGGTACATGTCACAGTGCCAGATACCAAGAAGATACTCCACAAATAGGCATTGATTAAGTGACTGGCAACAGTGTTAGGGAGACGGAAGAGAGGGAGACGAGTCACCAAGGTCCCCGAAGGAGGGTATTGTATTTCCTGAAGTATGAACTTGCACCAAACTAAGGATGCAAACACAACCCCAGACATTCCTGGACACACCCTACTGTAGGCAGTCATTTGTGCAACACACTTTCCCTTGATCTGGAATATCTCTTTTTGCTATCTCTTTCCACTCATCTTTCTCATTTCGTATATATAGGGAATTGCAAGACTAAAATAATCTAACTGGCAGCAAAAAGGTAATGCTAGAGAAAGAGGTTATATTGTCACACCTTTGCTTAAGGTTCCCCCCGCCCCACCCCCTGCCCATTAGATTTCTGCACCATTCCATTGTCAGGAAATTCCACTTATCTTTATTATGGGCAATTCCTGAAGACTCCTGAACTTTGAAAAATAGCTTAGTATGTGGTTCTACCCACTCTTTGGAGTCCTGCCAAAGGTGTCTTTTGGCAAATAGCCTCAACTCTGTGCCTTAGTTTCCCTCTTCTCTCTCACAGTGATGAGAAACAGAAATCTTTGAAACGTATTTTTTTTTTTTTTTTTTTTTTTGAGACAGTCTCGCTCTGTCGCCCAGGCTGGAGAGCAATGGTGCAATCTCGGCTCAATGCAACCTCCGCCTCCTGGGTTCAAGCGATTCTTCTGCCTCAGCATCCTGAGTAGCTGGCGTGCCACCACACCTGGCTAAGTTTTATATCTTTAGTAGAGATGGGGTTTCACCATGTTGGTCAGGCTGGTCTCGAACTCCTGACGTCGTGATCCGCCTGCCTCAGCCTCCCAAAGTGCTAGAATTATGTGAGCCACCATGCCCTGCGAAATGTAATATGTTTTAAAACATTTTTTTGAAAATAAGACCTCCTCCACCCCTGGCCTTTTTTTTATTTTTAGAGGCAGGCTTTTTGTCACCCAGGCTGGATTAAGCAGTGGCATAATCATTAGCTCACTATAGCCTCTAACTCATGGCCTCCCACCGCAGCTTCCCAAGTAGCTAGGCCTGCAAGTGTGCATCACTATGCCCAACTAATTTTTTTTTAATTGAGATAGGGTCTCACTTTGTTGCCTAGCCTGGGGTCTCAAACTCCTGGGCTCAAATGATGTTCCTGCCTCAGCTTCTTAAAGTGCTGGGATTACAAGTGTGAGTCACCCACACCCAGCCTTGGCTAATTTTTGAATTTTTTTTGTAGACATGAGGTCTCACTATGTTGCCCAGGCTGGTCTTGACTCCTGGTTTCAAGCAATCCTCTTGCATTGGGCTTCCAAAATGCTGAGATTACAGGTGTGAGCCACTGCAGCAGCAGAAGAGCTCCTTAAATATGCAGTTACTTGCTGGTCATAACTGTGGAATGTGAAGGAGAGGAAGGTGTCACTTAATTCTTCCATGGGCAGATGAATTTTAAGTTCTTAATCGGAGCACTTTGGGAGGCCGAGGTGGGTTGATCACCTGAGGTCAGGAGTTTGAGGCCAGCCTGGCCAACACGATGAAACCCCATCTCTACTAAAAATATAAAAATTAGCTGAGCGTGGTGGCACGCACCTGTAGTTTCAGCTACTCAGGAAGCTGAGGCAGGAGAATCACTTTAACCTGGAAGGCAGAGGTTGTAGTGAGCCAAGATCGCACCACTGTATTCCAGCCTGGGTGACAGAGTGAGACTCCATTTCAAAAAAATACAAATACATTAAAAAATAATAATAAGTTCTTAAGGTTGACCCAAATGTGGTCAGAGGCTCAAGTGAAAACTTGCCCTACCCAAAGAAAGAGTCCTGAACTGGCCTTGAAGAGGAGGAGGATTTCTGAAGAGGTTGAGAGGGTTGTTGGTAAGGACCCAACTGGCAGCAGATACAGCATGATAAAATCACAGAAGCCTGAAAGAGTTTTGTGAGCCCCAGGAACAGCAGGTGATCCTACCCCGTTATGATGCTAGTCAAGGCCTTTCATGGTGTGGCTTCATCTGACCTCCTCTTTCCTGGTTTCATTTGTCCACATCCTCTACCATACTGCAGGCATAGGGACCCACTTCCTAGGTCAGGGTTGCAAACTGGGGTGCTCAGGTTAACTTGGACTGCTAGATGGTTTTTGTTTGGCTCATAACACCGTGTTTTGCAATACTTTTTACTTGAATCGATTCCCAATTTGGGAGACTTCATGTAAAATCCAGATCTTCACTTCTTTTGGAAAAAATGAAAGATCTGGCAACAGAGGACTCACAGTCTTCTGTAACAGCAATCAGCTAGGGCCAGAAGTAAGATGCTGCCCCTTTCAGAGAGGACTTGCTGTCTCCAGTTCCTACCACTCTGGTCAGCTGCCTTTGATCGTCTTTTTTTTTGTAGAGATGAGGTCTCGCTATGTTGGCCATGCTGGTCTTTTACCCAGGCCTCAAGCAATCCTCCCACCTTGGCCACCCAAAGCACTGGGATTACCACCAGACCCAGCCTGCCTTTGATCATCTTACCCCCCAGGATATTTATGTTGCCTGCTGGTCCCTTAAAGGCACCTGAGTTTCCTGACATCTGCCTGAAGGAGGACCTGGGCTCCTGGTACATCACACACCTTTCCTCCCTGCCCCCATCGATGCTGATTTATCTAGTATTCTGGAGCTAGGGGCTGGACTCTTTCTGCTTTCAAGGGGATAAGTTCCCATTCCATAAAGACACACAAGGCCACAGGCTAAGGAACAGGCAGAGACCTGTTCTTTGCTTCCCAGATAACGCACTCCCGCTTTAGCAATAACCTTCTGGGAATCATGCCCGCGACTTTTCTTTTTTCTATTCCATTAGTGATTTTCAAAGAGGAAGTTTCAGCCAGATAAAAGGAGCAGATGGCACCGTATCAGGCCTCCTGCCGGATAAATATTTTGGAGGAGCCAGGGCTTTTCTGTGAGTCGCTCCTCGTGCCTGGTAAGCTTTGATCTCCCAGGTTATCGAGGTGTGTTCTCCTAAGGAAGGAATCAGGCCTTGCTTAACCTTGATAATTAAAATCACTGTTCTCCTTTCCCTTCTTTCATAAACAAGGAAATTGGAACAGAGCTAAGAGAAGCTTTTTCATGCACTTTAGGAAAGAATGAGCAATGGAAAAAGGAAATTGAGAGCTTTGGGGAGTTTATAGCAGAGAAGCATTTGAGTTTGAAATAGGAGCTGAGAATCCATATGTTTGAGAGGAAAGAAAAGAAAAGAACAGCCACACGCACAGAGCTTCAAGAGGACGTGCGGAAATAGTTACAGGAAAGGGGGCAGGGAGGCCCACGTGGGTCTCCCTTTATCAGACCCAGATGTTCAGGCAACAGTTCTCAAGATGCCCATGAAAAGGTCTAGAGCCTGCTGAGCTAGACTCACTGTTTTCTTAACTACCAAGAGGCACGTGAAATCAGTGGCTAGGAGCTTTCCACCGTGTGCTCAGTGGCTCCCTGAGGCTCTCCTGGGGTCTGTGCCATAGCAATTATACACAGACTGGGCTGCCTTACGGCAGAACTTGGAAGTGCATAGGACGGACTGGCTCACTGGGTAGCTGTCCCTGCCTGTCAGCCCCTGCCAAACAGGCTGCGAAACCTGCCTCTGTTGCCTCCTGCCCCAGACTAACCTTGGAATGCAGGAGGTGTTGGAAGGTCCAGGTTCAACTCTCAAGTCCACCTGGCATACATGACTTCACCTCTCTGAGCCTCAGTGTTGCTGTCTTTAAAATGAGGAAAAAATCATTTGTGAGGTGCATATAAGATATGTGTGAAAGGCTCTCCAAAGAAGAAAGCACAAAGTATTGTTTTTATTATTCATTATCCTTTTAAAAAATTACCAACGAATATTTCAAATATATCTTCAGGTAGGCAGAATAAACCCTAATAACCCATCAACCAATTTTATTGTGTCTATATCTCCACCCACTTTCTCCATACCTGTGTTATTTTGAAGCAAATCCAAAATATTCTGTTGTATCTCACTATCAAATTTATATACCTAACTTGCTTCCTCAACCAACTGAAACTTACCCAATCTTCAGGTGTCCCTTTCTGTACCCTTCTCCCCTTCCAGGAGGCCATACCTCCTATCCCGACCATGCACCTGGTGCCCTAAACCTTCTCAAATCTATTATTCCTACGAAACTGTCATGACTGATAGTAGCTCAGGTTGTAAACCGTGGGGAGGCCTGAGACGTATTTGCATTTTATCAGGCCCCAGTGTCTTTAGAGAGAAGAGAGACCTCTAACAAGTAAACACTGAAGCATCAGTCCCTGGAAGTAGCAGGAGGTGGTGAGCCATTAAGGGCCCTCCAAACCCTTGACACCAAGCATGAGCCTTATAGGAATCGACTGAGCTCCTCCTCCTGTTAATGCTTTTCTTCCAGGGAGAGGGAACATGGAGCAGAGAACACCAGTGAATTATGTCCTCTCAGCCTCTGGCTGTAGGGGAATCAGGGCTCTCCTCTCCTGGCAGATACTCTACTGCTAACTTGAAGTATGTGACTAAGCTGTGAATATGAGACCCAAGCCTATTCCCAAGTCCCCGTGCAGTGGATAGCATGTAAGCTCCAGAAGCCAGGAGACCTGATTCAAATCCTGCCTCCATTACTTATACCACATATCTTCTCTGTGCCTCAGTTTCTCTTCCTCATCTGTAAAGCGGGGGCTACAATACTTCACAGTTGTTGAAAGGATTGTATGAGATAATGTCATATCCCTTAGGATTCTTTTGGTAGCAGGTAACAGAAAATCCAATTCAAGACTGGGCATGGGGCTCATGCCTGTAATCCCAGCCCTTTGGGAGACCAAAGCAGGAGGATCACTTGAGGTCAGGAGTTCAAGACCAGCCTAGCCAACATGGTGAAACCTTGGCTCTACTAAAAATACAAAAATTAACCAGGCATGATAGCAGGTTCCCATAATCCCAGCTACTTGGGACGCTGAGGCAGGAGAGTCACTTGAACCCAGGAGGCTGAGTTTGCAGTGAGCTGAGATCGTGCCATGGCACCCCAGCCTAGGTAAGCGAAAAACCACATCGTCAAAAAAAAAAAAAAAAAAAGGAAATCCAATCCAAGATACTTCTGAGCAAAACAGGAGTTCAGGGGTTCACTTAAGATGAAAATTCCATGGATGGACATGACAGATTTGGGGTTCAAATGTTAAAATTGAAACTTGGAATCTCCTTATGTCTTGGCTCCATCTTCTGTCTCTTAACTCCAGTCTTGGATTAATGTGTGACAAGCTCACAGCATCAGTTTGATCCCCTATATCCTTTCAGGTTTGGGGTCAGAGAGATTCTCTTTCCTAACAGTCCTAGCAAAAGTCTCATTGACCCTGATTGGGTCCCATGACCATCCTGAAACAATCACTGTCACCAAGGGAAATGAGATACACTTATTAGGATGATGTCACTGCATCTATATGGGCTGAGAGGGCAGGAGGAGTGGTTCATTACAGGGCATTGCAGAGGATATTGGGCATGATCACCCAGATGAAGGTGAGGCCAGCCATAGCGGTTCACTCCTGTAATCCTAACACTTTGGGTAGCAAAGGCAGGAGGACTGCATGAGGCCAGGATTTTGAGACCAGGCCTGGGCAACATACAGTGAGACCCTGTCTTTACAATAAGAAATTAGCCAGGTATGGTGACACACATCTGTAGTCCCAGCTACTTGAGAGGCTGAGGCAGGAGGATCACTTGAGCCCGGAAGGTGAAGACTGCAGTGAGCTATGATGGTGCCACTGCACTCCAGCCTGGGTGACAGAGTGAATACTGTCTCAAAAAACAAAGCCAAACAAAATAAAATGAAGATGAATAGATACTAATGGCAAAACTGAAGGTGCATGCGATAAATGCTTTGTAAGTCCTCAGGTACATTATTGAAAATCAAAAAACAATAATTCCCTTCTATCTCATGGACATTTTTTATTCCTTTTCAAATAAGTTTCACATATTTAATCTCTTTGAGCTTCATAACAGTCCTATGAGACAAACAGGAGTACAGGTATTCTCTTCTCATTTTTACAGATGGGAAATCAGAGCACAGAGCGGGTGAGGACTTTGCTCACAGTCAACATGGCAAGGTAGTGTGGACTGTGCCTAGAGTCACACAGACACACAGCTGGCTCTGAATTCCCTGGCAGATCCACTGGGACTGGAAACTAGGACATTCAGGGTATGGGTTAATCAAGGCCTGCCCTGGGGGTTGGATCAGCCACCCAGGTTGGTTCCTGAGTAAACAGTCTAGACTGATGGCAGCTGAGTCTGTCAAGGACCCATTGTTGACGCCCTGGCAGGTGGCAAGGGAAAGAACTGGTACATAGGAAAGACACTGGCACCCCAGGAACACCCTCACATGACTGATCCCCTTTACACCAGGCAGCTGGGTACAAGATTTGGTCTTCCTCGTCCCAGAAAAAAAATGCCAATCAAAAATAAAACAAAAAGAAGGGGAGGCCCCACTGGTTACGGGGCTGGTTCCTGGACTTCTCTCAAGGGAACCTGATCCTGGAGCCAAGAGCATCCTTTGCCAGGATGTGGAGGGAGAGAAGAATCCCCCGGTCAAATGGGGATGGTTTGGCCAGAGGCTCAGCATCCTCTTAAGTGTTGCTGACATCTCTAGAGAGTCTTCCAAAAACCAGCGTCCCTCCTCTGCCTCCAGGTTCTGAACACATTGAGAAAGAAGACAAAGGAATGGCAGGGAGCCAACATACCACCTTAATAACCGCTAAAGCTAGCATGGAGGATGCAGCTGAGTGTGAGAACAAAATGAACCTCCTGACCGAGCCTGGAAGAGGGATGGGACTGAGCTGATCATTCCAGAGAGCCTTCCCAAGTCACCCACTCAGATCAGTCATTCCATTGCCGTGGAAAGTAAGAGTGACGATAAAAAGGGGTATTTAGGGAAAACCCCTTCTTGTGAAAACCAAAACCAGGAAAACACGTGACCGTGGCAAGGTATTCATCTCTCTGCACATAATTCTCTCTTCTTCAGTATAATGGGGATAATGACAGTGAGGGCTCTGTGGGATCACGTGTGTGATGGTCCTGGCATAGAGTAATCACTCAGTAAGGGCTGTTTTTGTGTGCAGTCCAGGTTCGTGGCAGGTGGCCTTGCTTTCCTCCCCGGCACGAAGCCCAGGGCCCCAGAGTCCTGCTGGGCTTGTGTATCGCTCTTTCCCTCCAGCTGTAAAAACTCATGAGAATGTAAGTGTGCGGTGCCTTTCCAGTTTCTTGGCTTCTCCCCAGGCTGTGTTCTCCCACGTGGGGTTGGCGGGGTGGCAGGCATCCTTTTCACAGTGATGAGTGCCACCCCACCCCAACCCCCATGCCCTGTCCCAGCAGAGTCTGGCTCAAAGTTCAAAGCCGGGGTGGCTTTGTTGAGTAATTTGGTGACATTGCCTGCTTGCCCGCCCACCATGCAAGGGCAAGTCTCACTCCCACATGCCCATTTGCTAGGCATCTGCTGCCCGGTGTTTTGTGGTGTGGAGGATGGGAACAGGCTCACCACCCAACTGACCGCGGTGAGGCTCAGCTTCCTTCCTCTCCTCCTGCCCTCAGGCTCTCAGTCCCACACACAGCCCCACTCTGAGGTTTCAGATCTGCTCCCAGGCTGGTTGGCTCTGACTCCATCTGGATCCACACCAACCCCTTCCTCCTGGGGGTTCAGAGTGTTCTTGGAAGGAAGCCTGGGAAGGGAAAGGCTTTCTCCAGCATTCCCCATCCAGTGGTTGGCTGACAGCACAGAACTGAGCTGCCAAGAAAGCTGGAGTCAGACAGACCTGAGTTCAAATCCCCGGGTGACCCTGGGCAAGCTGCTCTCTCTGCTTCAGTTTCCTCATCTGTAAAAAATGTGACAGTAACAGGATCTGCCTCCTGGGATGAATGTGAGGATTCAGGGAGATACTAAGTGTGATGCCTCACTCCTACATCTGGCAGGTGGGAAGTGCTTGAGAAATGGTGGCCCTGGAGTTAGGGACCCCTGCCTTCCCCTGGGTGTACTCACAGGGAGGGGCGAACGCCATCTCCTTTTGCTTGTCCCACTTCCCAGATTCAACCCCTGCCGTAGTTACTCTGACATGACCAAACTGGTTTGGTTTTCTGCAAACTCCTTTTGGACAAGGACTCTGTCTCATTTGTCTTATAACTCCCATGCCTGGTGTGGTCCTGGCACTTATACAGCACTAAATGTTTGGAATAAATAAGTGGAGGATAAAGGAGCAAACGAGTGCCTGGTGGGCAGCATCTGTTCAAGGACTGTTTTCTGAATTCCAGGCAGTTATTTCTGCCCCTTCCATCTCCCTCTCTCCTTCCTCCCTCCCTCCCTTCCTTCTCTCCTTCCTTCCTTTTGACCTTCCTTCTTCAGACCTCCCTTTCTTCTTGCTAAATGGAAAGAGCTTCCTTCTTTCCTTTTCTTGTAATATCCAAGCTGCAAGAGCATCCCTTGAGAGCCCTTCACCCAGCCAAGAGCAGTGATTCCTCTTTCAAATTGAGTCTGTCCCCAGACTCATTCATTAAAATGCATAGGGCATGTGACCAAACTGCATAATGAGTCTCTCATGAGGAAGGCTTGGAGGCAGGGAGATGCTGCCAACTGCAAAGGCAAATACTTCCCCCCAGCTGTGGATCAGGCTCATTGGCTGTCGTGCCCTGGGAAGGCTGGGGGCTGCCGTTCGTCTCCAGTAAATCAGCCAAGCCCTGGAGAGCTGCAGCCTGGCGCAGGCTGCACGGTCTTGGAAGCTGTGTTGCTTTGGAGAATCCAACCCATGACCTTTTCTCAACCTTCTTCCACTCCCATTTCCAGTTTTTCATTTATTTAAATATACATTTAACTGCATAGGTGATATGTGAATACATGCTTATCATAAAATATGCAAACATAAAGGAAACCCCCTTTGATAATGTCTCTGTACTGCTACCTCTCTCGGAGACAAACAACTGTTGTCATACAGCTCTTTACCTTCCAGGGCCCTTGGGCTGCTGGGTGACAGATGCCCCATGAAGGTGATTTGGGAGCTCAAATACCCTTTGCCCTCCTGAAGTCCTAGGCTAGTTCTCAAGGAAAACAGTCAACATTCATCTTGGGTGCCTCCTCAGCTCCCTCCCTAGCAAACTCTGTTTTGTGTTAGTCTGTTATGTGTAACCCCTACTCACCCTAAATCCCATCCCTGCAAAAGAATCCCAGTCTCCACACTTAGGAAGCAGGCAGATAAACTAGATTATTTCCTGATTGGAAATTTAGATTTGACCGTTTTCCAGAGGCACTTTTTTTTTTTGGAGACAGGATCTCACTTTGTCACCCAGACTGGAGTGCAGTGGTGTGACCAAGGCTCCCTGCAGCCTCAACCTCTCAAACTTAAGTTGTCCTCCCATTTCAGTCTCCCGAATAACTGGGACTGCAGGCATGCACCACCACACCCAGCTAAGTTTTGCATTCTTTGTAAAAACAGGATCTCACTCTATTGCCAGGGCTGGTCTCAAACTCATGAGCTAAAGCCATCCTCCTGCCTTTGCCTCCCCAAGTGTTGGGATTACTGGCATGAGCCATTGTGCCCTGCGGCACCTGTACTTTAATATTAGATTCTTGAAGAGTGAGAAAGTTATCAAAATTCAGTGACTCTCATCATTGCCTCTCAGGCACTAGGGCCACACTTGTGTTCCACTTTTAGGTGGTGAGTCTTCTCCGAATCTGCAGATTCATATCACTTAGGTAACAACCTATTCAGCTAGCTGTGTGGCCTTAGGAAAATCACTGACTCCTCTGAATCAATTTACTCATCTGCAGAATGTGAATAACAATAGTACCTCCTTTATTGGGTTGTTATGAGGTTTAGATGGGATTATCTATTACCTCCCTAAGCACTATGCCTGGCCCATAGCCAAGATGCAATTAATGTTAGGAATTATCATCATCATCATCATCATTATTTTTAATCTGTCATAACCCAATTCTCTCATTCAAGAACTAGTTATCTCGAGCACCTGCTATGTATCAGGCATTATCCTTGACCCTGAGAGTAGCGCAGTGAAGGAGTCATACAAGGTTCCTGCCTTCTAGGGGCTTACATTCTAGTACAAATGTACAGCACATTTCTGTTTGATAAGCACTTTCTTCCCCATTGTGTCATGTCATTCTCGATAATGCCTTTTAATCAGGCAAAGGTGTTATGTTTGTCCACATTGTAAAGAAATGTAGAAAGCTGAGGCTTAGAGAATGAAGCTAATGGGGATAGCTAGAAAGTGGCCAGGTACAACTTGATCTGGGGTCCTCTTGGCTCCAGTTTCTGTGCTTTCTTCTGATAGACACTGATGATTGCTTTGGGGTATGGTAGCGAGGGGTGTGGAAGCAGCTTCCAGAGTCTTGAGAGCTCTGACCCACCAACAGGAGCACAAAAGAGAGCCAGGGACTGGCTTTGGTTTGACTGTGAGTGTCCCGGTTCGTTCTGTCCATGAAGTCTGTCAGTGACTGGGCCTAACAACGTGTGCGTCTGCCTGGTGTCAGCCTTGGGGGCCTGGAGGAGACATTGTCTTAAGTAAAAAGTGCTTGCTTCAGCCTGGGGCCAGTGGGGCCTGGCAATGACAGCAGGCAGCTCAGCTGTCTGAGAACACTTTCCCTTGGGTTCCCCGCAGAGCAGGAGAGAGGGTGTCTAGGCCTTTGGGCTTGGTGACCAAACTGCGTGGTGTCTGGGGTAGTGTGCCTGGAACTCCTGCTGTGCAAGATCTCTTATATACACCCAGCATCCACCTAGTCTGGGCTGGGAGGGGCAGGGCTGATCCTGTCTGAGAACACAGGAACTGGGAGTCTATACCAGGACAGGTGGCAGGGACAGGCCTGGCAAAGACCGGGGGAGAGGATACCAAGGGCCAGCCACCACACAGAGAGAACAATGACTGAACTTGACTGGAACAGGGGTGTTTCCCAGCCATGTCACCGTGAAAACTCATCCCTACCCCGTGACCCCAGGTGACAATTCTGAATCTGAAACAGCAGTGCGTGACCGATAGTGTCGCCTCTGCCTAATCCTCCTGGAAACATACACACACCCAGCTCTTCTTCAGTGTCCTTTACTTCCCATCTCAACGCCCTTCCCACGGGTACTTCATTACCAGTCCAAGAGCAGGCTTTTGTTTTCCTCTCTTTTCTTTCTTTTCTTTTCTTTTCTTTTCTTTTCTTT
>NW_022437030.1:6459527-6512527 GCF_009761245.1 Sapajus apella
TTCTTTCTTTCTTTCTTTCTTTCTTTCTTTCTTTCTTTCTCTCTCTCTCTCTCTCTCTCTCTTTCTTTCTTTCTTTCTTTTTCTCCTTCTTTCTTTTTCTCTCTCTCTTTTCCTTCCTTCCTTCTTTCCTTCTCTTCTTTCTCTTCTCTTCTCTTCTTCTCTTCTCTTTTTTTTTTTTTTTCTTTTTTGAGATGGAGTCTGGCTCTGTCGCCCAGGCTGGAGCGCAATGGCGAGGTCTTGGTTTACTGCAACCTCTGCCTCCCGGATTCAAGTGATTCTCCTGCCCCAGCCTCCCAAGTAGCTGGGATTACAGGCATGCGCCACCACACCCGGCTAATTTTGTATTTTTAGTAGAGACAGGATTTCTCCACATTGGTCAGGCTGGTCTCAAACTCCTGACCTCTGGTGATCCACCTGCCTTGGCCTCCCAAAGTGCTGGGATTACAGGCATGAGCCACTGCATCTGGCCTTGTTTTCTTATTTACTGAATCTAGGTGCATAGTATTATTCACAATCTTTGACTCATGACATTCTTTCATCTTCAGTAAGACCTTGTGCAACCTGCATCTGGTAATTTGTTATTTATCTCTTTGTGTATTTCCTCATAATACAATGACTCCACTGCACGTTCTTCCCTTGTGCTCCTCCCTTCCCATTACTTTGCCTTCCCCGCCCTATTCTGAATCTTGAGTTCATGGTTCCTTTGCTTCTCTAAAAAATAATGTTTTTTTCAAATATTTTTCCAAAAGCCATATTGTTTAGATTTCTTGTTTTCTCTTGATTAAAAGAATATCCTGGCTAGGCGCAGTGGCTCACGCCTATAATCTCAGCACTTTGGGAGGGGGAGGCAGGAGGATCCCTTGAGGCCAGGAGTTCAAGACCACCCTGGGCAACATAGCAAGACCCTGTCTCTACAAATTTTTTTTTTTTTTTTTGAGATGGAGGTCTCACTCTGTCACCCAGACTGGAGTGCAGTGGTGTGATCTCAGCTCACTGCAAGCTCCACCTCCCAGGTTCATGTGATTCTCCTGTCTCAGCCTCCCCAGTAGCTGGAACTACACGCACGTGCTACCACGCCCAGCCTAATTTTTTTGTGTCTTTTTAGTAGGGATGGGGTTTCCCCATGTTAGCCAGGATGGTCCCCATCTCTTGACCTCGTGATCCGCCTACCTTGGCCTCCCAAAGTGCTGGGATTACTGGCGTGAGACACCATACCTGGCTTCCTTTTTTTTTTTTTTTTTAAAAGCTGGGTGTGGTGGTATGTGCCTGTAGTCCCAGCTACTTGGGAGGCAGAGGCAGGAGGAGTGCTTGAGCCCAGGAGATTGACGCTATAGTGAGCCGTGGTAGTGCCACTGTGCTCCAACTTAGGCAACAGAGCAAGACCCTGTCTCTAAAAAATAAATAAATATAATTAAAACAAAAAAGAATATCCTGCTATATGCAGCCTTCTTGGGTATACTTTTTTCTCATAATATTATGTGGCTCAAACTCACCATAGCGTAGCATTCAGCTATGGTGCACTTGTCCCTGCCCTACTGCAGTTCTCCCTAGTATGTTTCCTGTGAATTACTGAATCTCCTGTTAGTGGACATTTGGGTTACCAGCTTTCCATGCCTTTGAACATTCTAAGCTAATCATTTTTGTCTGTGTCTCCAGGAAAACAATGTGAATTTACCAATTTAAAATCCTAACAGCAACAAACATAAAGATCCAATTGATCTGTATTCTCTCCAACAACTTGGTATTATCAAGCTGCTTAATTTCTTCCAACTGAAAGGGTATTAAGTGATATCTCATTGTGATCGCTTCATGATTATTGTCTTTCCAAATATGGTTCACAGTGGTTGGTTGGTGGAGCAGTGGGGGTCACGTTGCAAGAGGGCTGTGAAGATACAGATATATATATATATATTTTTTTTTTCTTTTTTTTTTTTTTAGAGATAGGGTCTTTAAAACAGGCCGGATGGACTTCAGTGGCACAATCATGGGTCACTGCAGTGTCAACTTCCTGGGTTCAAGCAATCCACCCGCCTCAGCCTCCCAAAGTGTTGAGATTACCAGCATGAGCCACTGTGCCCAGCCAAGACATGAGGATTTAATGAAGTACAGAATGTTTGCAAAGCCTTTCCCAATTAGGACCATGTCACTGTCTTATTCAGCTCTGGGTCTCCAGTACCCAGCACAATGCCAGATACCTCATTATCATCGTTATCAACACTGAAACAATAATATGATAATATTAGGTTGGTGCAAACATAATTGCATTTTTTCCATAACATTTATTGAGTACTTATTAAGTACCAGGTGCTATGTTAACTGACACCTTTACTTTTTTTTTTTTTTTTTTTGTGAGACGGGAGCCAGCCTGGAGTACAGTGGAGTGATCTCAGCTGACTGCAACCTCTGCCTCCCAGGTTCAAGCAATTCTCCTACCACAGCCTCCCAAGTAACTGGGACTACAGGCGCGTGCCACCACTCCCAGCTAATTTTTGTATTTTTCAGTAGTGACGGGGTTTCACCATGTTGGCCAGGATGGTCTCAATCTCTTGACCTTGTGATCCGCCTGCCTCGGCCTCCAAAAGTGCTGGGATTACAGGTGTGAGCCACCAAGCCTGACCCTGACACCTTTACTTTTATTGTTTCATTTAATTATTCCAGAAACTCTATAAGCTAGGTTCTATATTACCCCCAGGAAACTGAAACTAAGTATCTTTCTCAGAATCACACAAGCAGTAAATGATAGAGCCAGAATCTGAACACTGGCGTCTGACACCTAAGTCCTTAACCACTATATTACAGGTGCCCAATAAATTCTTGAATGAAATAACTTTACTGTGTTATTCTCTTTTCTGTTGCTTATAACAGAAAGCTTGAAACTGGATAATTGATAAAGAAAAGAAATTTCTTCATAGTTACAGAGGCTGAGAAGTCCCAGGTCGAGGAGTCCTATCCGGTGACAGTCTTCTTACTTGAGAAGACTCTCTGAAGAGTACTGAGGTGGTCCAGGGTGTCACGTGGTGAGGGGGCTGAGTGTGCTAACATATCAGCTCAGGTCTTTCTTCTTCTTCATCATCTTTTTTGTCTTCAACATTTCTAGCTGAAGTCTTTCTTCTTATAAAGCCATCAGTCCCCACCCATGATAGCCCATGAATCCATTAATCCATGAGTGGATTAACCCATTCATTAGAGCAGAACCCGTATGATCCAATCACCCTTTAAAGACCCCATCTCTCAATACTGCCACTTTGGGGATTAAAGTTCAACATGAGTTTTAAAGGAGACAAATATTCAACCCATAGCACCTACCCATAACCAGAGATAGGGTCACATGCCATGGTACTTTTACTTTTTATCTCTTATCAAATATATTTGAAATGTACTTACATTTTGATTATAAACATGGCTTAAAGGATTTAACTCAATGTATGATTGGTTATAATTTCTCAGCAGTCAGGCAGACTTGAGAACTCTCTCACTGTGAGAGATATCTAATCCACAGATTGTTCTCAAATGCCAGTTTCTCCTTTATCAACAATTCTTCTAGTCCTGCTCTGTTGTCGGTTTTTACCTTCCTTCCTTTCTTCCTTCCTTATTTCCTTCCTTCCTTCCTTCCTTTTCTTTCTTTTCTTTCTGACAGGGTCTTGCTCTGTCACCAAGGCTGGAGTGCAGTAATGCAATCATAGCTCACTGCAACCTCAAACTCCTGGGCTTAAGCAATTGGCCCACATCAGCCTCCCCAAAGCACTAGTATTACAGGTGTGAGCCACCACTTCTGGCCTGTTATGTCTATTATTGACCCACAAGGGCAGAGATACTTGTATGCTTACTTTTGTCTGTATCTTTAATGAGCTTAGCACTTCATGTGTCCCTATGACCTGTAACTGTGTGTGGCACAGAGAAGTAACTCAACAAATATTCACTGAATGAATGAAACAAATGCATGCTTGCAGGAATACATGAATAAATCAATGAATACTAAATTAAATAGTTAATGAAAATCAACTATATTATTTCAATTTTGTGGTTTTAAAAAATTTTGGAACCAACTATTTTTTCAGGTTTCAGACATTTCTGTAGGCCAGTAGAAAAGCTGGGAGGTGGCTAGGCGAGGTGGCTCACACCTGTAATACCAGCACTTTGAGAGGCCGACGCAGGTGGATTACCTGAGGTCAGGAGTTTGAGACTAGACTGGCCCACGTGGTGAAATTCCATCTCTACTACAAATACAAAAAGTAGCTGGGTATGGTGGTGGGTGCCTGTAATCGCAGCCACTCGGGAGGCTGACGCATGAGAATCGCTCAAACCCGGGAGGCAGAGGTTGTGGTGAGCTGAGATTGCGCCACTGCACTCCAGCCTGGGCAACAGAGCGAGACTCCGTCTCAAAAAAAAAAAAAAAAAAGAAAAAGAAAGAAAGAAAGAAAAGAAAAGCTGGGAGGCCTGAGATTTTGTGTCTATAATACCTAAGGGATGAAACAGTCCTGACCTGGAGACCCAAAACAATGTTTGGCGGCTGCCTTTTCCTTTGTCTCTTGTAAACCAACATCAACAATGAGCAGGCCACCTCAAGTGTGACTCAGGCAATGAGGCAGGAGGCATTACAAACAAAACAAAAAATTCCTGGCAGCTTTAATGTAGTGATTTCTCTAGCAATCTACATGAGTATCCAGGTCCAATGCACCCCATTACATATGCAAAACATCTGACGGCTGTGTAACAAGCCCTTAACCCCTGGCTGTTATTCTTATTTCCAAACTGGGGTGCATCATTAGATAAATGCAGAAATCAGGAACCGTCGCTCCTAGTCAAGCGTCTGTGGCTCAGTTCTCAGAGCCAGGCCAAAGGAGTAATTATAGCTTTCCTCTATAGTGTACAGGGCAGGAGGCTGATTTAATAAAGGAAGCCTGCTGTCTGTCTCCAGCCTGGCTCTGACTCATGGAACTAGGGAGTCCCAGAAGCACTACCCACAGAGGGTGGGTGGTGAGCAGCTGAGGGTGGGAGGTGAGGGTGGCCGGCTAGCAAGGCCTGGGCCCAGAGCCCTTAGAATGAGGAAACTCCCTGCTTGGCCAGGAGGAACCTGCAGCTGGAGCCAGAGGAAGTGAGGCTCAGACAGAGCAGCTGCTGTTCCAGCAACAGCAGCAACTGCCACACCCTTGAAAGGCCCCGGCCGTGTGGACCCGTAAAATAAAATGGGTTAGTAATTTTCATATTCAGAGTTGATTGGTAGAAACGGTCAAACTGCCTCTAATAGGAATGGTCACCTTTGTGTGATATACCAGGGTCTTTGGTTTCTTGGGTCAATGGAGTCTGGAGTGATGAGCATTCTGTTAATTTGGTTTCTCACTTTGGCAGCTAATTAGGTCTTCACCACCACAGAGACAGTTCTGAGCTGGGAGTGGTTTCACCTACACCGAGGGGGACAGCCGGCCCTGGAGCGGATTTGCGTTCCACCTTAGATAGGTCACCAGAGGTCATTTTATCCTTCCTTCTGCCTCCAGCTGCTTTCTCCTTCCTCCCCTGACAATCAGCCAGACCCACGCAATCTGACCTCCTCCTCCTCCTCCCGGCTCCGCAGGCAGGAGATCGGGCTCCGCCCCTTCCCTTCCCGCTGAGTCACACACCTCCCAGTCAGGTGATCCTCCCCAGGGCCCTTCCGAGAGCACCTTGACCTATATTCCATTCTCTCCATGACAGCAGACTCTAAGTGTCCTAAGATAGGGCCCACCAGGCCAGCGGGCGTGGTGCCCTGACAGCCCCGGACTGCAGACCAGACGCCCCAGCCAGCGGGAGGGGGAGCTCCCACCCCAGAGGCCTGGAAATGGAAAGTTAGGAGGCTGGTGGCTGCATGCAGGGCGGGGGAGGAGGAGGTGGGGAGTTGAGTCAGCCGGGAAAGCTGACAGCCACTGGCAGCCGCGTGCTTCCTCCCCTCCCTCTCTGGGCTCCTCCGCTCCCTGCCAGGCCCTGACCGAGCAGGCTGCAGGGGATGAGGCGGTGAAGGGCAGATGCCATTGTGGCTGGGTGATACTGCGGCCCACAGGGAGAGGTGAGGAATTGTGCAAATAATGCGATAAACCTACGTGACTCATCCGGAGAATGAGCCGAAGAAAACTTCTCCCCGCCACAAGGACCGAATTCCCATTCCCAAATTATCCACAAAATGGCCCCTACTTATTTTGTCTATGGGTTCTTTGTGCAGTTAATGCCTGTACAGTCTTTGTGTCCTCTGAATGTGAGGATAACGGGGCTGTTATGGGAAATGAAATTAAAAGAGAAGTGTTCAGAGTCAAACTTTGAGCCTCATCCTTGGATGAGGCTGTAAAAAGCAATATTACGCCTGTAAAAAGCAATATTAACTGAAAATCACGGTTCCTTTTGAATTGGAGAGCACTCTGAATTTAGACTCATTCTTCTTCTTTTTTATTTTATTTTTTCAAAAGACAGGGTCTTGCTCTATTGCCCAGACTGCTGGAGTAAAGTGGCTTATCATAGTTCAGTGAAGCCTGGGACTCCTGAGGTCCAGTGATCCTCCTGCCTCAGCCTCCCAAATAGCTGGGACTACAGGCATGCATCACCATGCCCGACTGTTTTTTTTTATTTTTTGTAGGGATGGGGTCTCACCATGTTGCCCAGGCTGGCCTTGAACTCCTGGGCTCAAGCAATCCACCCACCTTGCCCTTGGCCTCCCAAAGTGCTGGGATTACAGGCATGAGCTGCTGCCCCCTCAGCTTGAGTAATTATTTAGAATCTAACTTCACAAACACTTAGTAGTTCTATGACCTTGGCAAGTCACTATAGGCCTCAGTCTCCAATCTGTAATATGGGGATTTTTTTTTTTTTTTTTTTTTTTGAGACGGAGTCTCACACTGTTGCCTGGGCTGAGTGCAATGGTGTGATCTTGGCTCACTTCAACCTCTGCCTCCCGGGTTCAAGTGATTCTCCTGCCTTAGCCTCCCAAGTAGCTGGGATTACAGGTGTCCACCACCATACCCAGCTAATTTTTTGTATTTTTAGTAGAGACATGGTTTCACTATTTTGGCCAGGCTGGTCCTGAACTCCTGACCTCATGATCCATCTGCCTCAGCCTTCCAAAGTGCTGAGATTATAGGTGTGAGCCACTGTACCTGACAATATGGGGATTTTTAATAAAACCATCCTACTACTACATAAGATGGTGTGAACATGAAATCAGATGATGTGCATAAAGCATATTATTATATGTAATTATGTGTAACTATATAACATTTTTTCTAGGTGACTAAGTCACTGCCCCCTACCAACTGAAAGGGTTGTTTTATTTGTTCAATGTACTCATGATAGAAGAGCCTGCCTCTGGGTGTGTTCACAAGTGTAAATAGAAAATTGTAGCCTCTGGCTAAATTACGATTTACTGCATCTAACAAGCAGCCCCATATAGTTTGTTTACATATTACCAAAAGATTAGGTATACATCATTTTATTTCTTTATATCAAGAAAAGCACGTTTATCATAAGACGGATAAAAACCTGCCGACTGAAATAAATCTTTTTTACTCCAATCTCACATTTCTTTTCCTTTCTTTTCTTTCCCTTTCCCTTCTTTCCTTTTTTTTTTTTTTTGTTTTTTTTGAGGCAGGGTCTCACTCTGTTGCCCAAGCTGGAGTGCATTGGTGCAATCAAGGCTCACTGCAGCCTCAAACTCCCAGACTCAAGTGGTCCTCCTGCCTCAGCCTCCTGAGCAGCTGGGACCACAAGCATGTGCCACCACACCCAGCTAATTTTTAAATTTTTGGTACAGATGAGATCTCGCTAAGTTGCCCAGTCTGACAATTTTTTAAGCAGGATGTAAACTTACCAAGTTACTGCCTGGTGCACAGTGGGTACTAGACAGCAGGGTAGGTACAAGTTAGATCAATGGAAGGAAAGAAGAAAGGAAGAAGGAAAGAAATAGGCAGCTGTAGGAGCAGAGCTGTATTTACCAGGAAACCTCAGGGCCCTTCATTTGCAGGTGTCCCTTCCAAGGCCTTTTACCTCATTTTAAATTCACAATAATGTATTCCTTTTCTAAAGAGAGTCCCCAGTGTTATATATACTTTAGGCCACACCATACCTGGATCTGACCCTTTACAAGAGGTCTGTGAGAGACTGAACCCTTGTTCTTGTTTAAGATTTTTAAGCACAAGTGAAAATCAAGTGGTATCAGGGAGTGTGGCATTTCCATGTGGTCTCCATCATGAACTCCAAATCTGAAATTTGTAACGAGATCATATATAGGTCAGGTAAGCATAATAGCATAAGGAAGGGGTCATAGGAAAAAGGTGGAGGTCAGGAATGTGCAGAATTACTGGGCTGCTTCCAGTTGATTTCTGTAATCTACTCTGATACTTCAGGGCTCTTAAGTTTCCAGAAGGTGTGAATCTGGGTGATGCTGGTTGCATTGCACGGGTCAGTGGAGAAATGGTGGCTTGCAATCTGGAACTCTCTCGCTAGTCCTGGCTGTTCTTCATTAGGACTCACTCAATAACTAGTTGTATGATCTTGGTGGAAGTCACTTCACCTCTTTGGGCCTACGTTTCTCTACATTTAGAATATTTGATAGGTGATTTCAGAGCCCCTTGTTTTAGCTTCATAAGAGCAGAGTTCAAAACTGCCTTGTTCACAACTGTATTCCCTTTGTTGAGTACAGTGTCTAATAATAATTATTATTATATTAATAGTAAGATTTTTTTCATAGTGCTTACAGATGAGGAAACTAAAATGGAAAACTGTTAAATAAATGCCCTAGGTAGCCTACCTAGTAAGTGGCAGAACCTAATTCAAACCCAAACAGTCTCACTCCAGAGTCTCTCTTCTTAACTGTGGCACTCTATATCCACAATAAATATATATTTTTTTAATTGATGGATTTAGGCCATGCATGGTGGCTCACACCTGTAATCCCAGCGCTTTGGGAGGCCACAGGTGGGAGGCTCACTTGAGGCAAGGATTCAAGACCAACCTGGATAACATAGGCAAGACCCCATTTCTACAAAAAAATAAAAAGTTAGCCAGGCATGGTGGTACGTGCCTGTAGTCCTAGTTACTCAAGAGGCTGAGGCAGAAGGATTGCTTGAGCCCAGGAGTTCGAGGCTATGGTAAGCTGTGATGGTGGCAGTGAACTCCATCCTGGGTAACAGAGTGAGACTCTATCTCTTAAAAAAAAAATTGTGATTTTTATTTTATTTAGATATCTTTTCTTTTTCTTTTTCTTTAAAAAAGAGATGAGTTTCATCATGTTGCCCAGACTGGTCTCAAACTCCTGAGCTCAGGTGATCCTCCTGCCTCAGCCTCCCAAAGTGCTGGGATTACAGGTGTGAGCCACCACGCCCAGCTTAGCTTTTATTTTTAGAACAGTTTTAGATTTGCAGAAAAAATTAAGCAGATAGCACAGAGAGTTCGATGAATGAGCAAATCAGTGAATGGAGTATTCACTGATGGAGACCCTGATTCATTATCCAAGGCAGGTTGAAAGGGAACTCATCTTTGTGTGAGTTCTCCATGTGCCCAGCACTTTATATATGCAATTCACTTTATTTTTACAGCCAGCTTGTAAAATAGGGAGCATTAACCTTGATTTGCAGTGAGGAAACTGAGGCTCAGAATGGCTAGGAGACTTGCCCTAAGTCATCTAGCAGATGAGGAGGTAGGGCTAGAAAGTTCTTATCTATCTCATCCTAAAGATCACATTTGCTTGTTCCTCTGACTGAAAACTTCAAAATTATCCTCAAAAGATATTTTGTGTTGTGTAGACGTAACATTGGTCTCTAGTGCCTTATAGTTTTTAAAATGCTTTTGTCTTTATCTTTTGGTCATCACAACAGCACAGGAAGGTGGGTAAGGCAGCTTTTATGATTGTATTTCATAGAGGTGGCTACTTGGGCTTAAAACGTTAAGTTTGTATATGAAGAGTGCTGAGGTAGCACCAGGACTGGAACACAAATATGTTGATTTCCTGCTCCTTGGCCTTCCCTTCTCACCAAAGCACTCCTCTGTTAGAAACTACTTCATTGCACAAGATTCCTGCTGGGCCTGCAGGGGAAATACACCCTGCTTTGCTCTGGTCATGGAGCTGCTCTTCTTCCCTGGGGTTGTTCAGGGAAATTTTTCTAAAATCGAAGGTTTGACTGCATTTAACTCCTTTCCTAAATATTTGGGGGGAAAGGGTGAACTCTGACATTTTATTTTTTTCCCCCATGTATTTAACCAGCATAAGGAGTTGGCCATTTTCAGTTAAAGAATGTTGTTTCTGATTCTGATGGCATAGTTAGAAATTGCACTGCCAATGTTGGAAACCCATTTCATGATGGCAGCAAGGCAGAGATTTCCACTCTGCCCTTTGCTCTCAGGCCACTATAAGTATACCTCAGAAGCAAGCAAATTCTCCTGGATACTTCTCCTTCCTTGACAGCCCCTAGCTGAAAGCACTTAACTCATCACCCTGAAGGAGAGATTATTTTTTTAATTATTATTTTGTTTTGAAAAAAATTGAAACCTACATATATTGCATAAGAAAGTTACAATCAACTGGGTGCGGTGGCTCATGCCTGTAATTCCAGCACTTTGGGAGCCGAGACAGGCAGATCACTTGAGGTCAGGAGTTCAAGATCAGCCTGGCCAACATGGTGAAACCCCATCTCTACTAAAAATTCAAAAAATTAGCTGGGCATGGTGGCGGGCACCTGTAACCCCAGTTACTCAGGAGGCTGAGGCAGGAGAATTGCTTGAACCCGGGAGGCAGAGATTGCAGTGAGCTGAGATCGTGCCACTGCACTCCAGCCTGGATGACAAGAGTGAAACTTCATCTCAGAAAAAAAAAAAAAAAAAAAAAGAAAGTTTCAATGAACTTCTTTCTCTATACTCCCCAGATGAAGGGCTTAATTTTTAAAAAATCATTTAATGTAATTTTTATACCTTAAGCCTCGAACTCCTGAGTCCAAGCCATCTTGCTGCCTCAGCCTCTAAAGTAGCTAAGACCATGACTGGCTAAAAAAATAAAACAAAACTCTAGAGATGGAGGTCTTGCTAATTGCCCAGCCTGGTCTTGAACTCCTGTCCTCAAGCGATCCTCCCACTTCGGCCTCCCAAACTGCGGGGATTACAGGCATAAGCCGCCATGTGCAGCCTCTTTAAAATATTGTTTATTTATTTCAGTAGGTATTATATTTGTTTGATTCAAAATTTGAAAGGATATATAGTGAAGTGTCTCCCCCAAACCCTGTCCCCCAGTATCCAATGCACTTTCTAGAAGAAGCTAATAATTTCGGTTTCTTATAGGCCTTTTCAGAGATATTTCATATGTATATGTATGTAAATGTGTATAAGCAAATATGGTTTTATGTGTGTATTTTTGTTTTGCCTTTTTTTGTGGTAGCATACTCTTATTCTACAACTTGATTTTCTCATTTGAAATTTATTCTATTAATAATTTATTTCATAGTCTTCTCATTTTTTAAAATGATTTTACTGTATTCCATTGTGTGGCTATTCCGTAATTTGGTCAACCAGTTCCCTAAGATGGTCACTTAGGTTGTTTCCAAACGTTTGCTAATATTAACAATACTCCAGTGAATAGTCTTTTATGCGTGTTATTTTGTAGGAGTAAATGACTATTTAGCACCTTTTAATGGAGCCTGGAATCAAAGTTATGCTATGAGACTACGTCCAGAATTTCATAAATTCAGGTACTTTGGAGAAGAGGCATTCCTTGTCTCTACATTCCTTTGACCTGGGAGTTGGTAACCTAATCTTCCATGCTGTGGGTCTCGAATTTTCACTGTGATATCTGTCTCTGGTCACAAGAGTGATAAGAACTTTTTCTTTTTCTTCTCTTTCTTTTTTTTTCTTTTTTTTTTTTGAGATGGCATTTCGCTCCTATGGCCTAAGCTGGAGTGCAATGGCTCAATATCAGCTAACTACAACCTCCACCTCCGGGTTCAAGTGATTTTCTTGCCTCAGCCTCGCAAGTAGCTGGGGTTACAGGTGCCCACCACAACGCCTGGCTAATATTTTGTATTTTTAGTAAAGATGGGATTTCACCAGGTTGGCCAGGCTGGTTTGAACTCCTGACTTCAAGTGATTCGCCCACCTCAGCCTCCCAAAGTGCTGAGATTACAGGCATGAGCCATTGTGCCCGGCTCAGAACCTTTTAAAATAGATTATTTTCATGTGCTGAAATGGCCTGTTTCTCATTATTCTCCTTTGCATTGTCTCTGCTCAGCACATTGGTCAGTTAGTTCAAAACAAATGACATATGTGTTGCCATCATGAATCTAAAATGGTCTGGGATCCATCCCTCAATATGTGTTCTGACCTTGAAGCCAAGTTAGAACACTTGAACCGGAAGTTCAGCCTTCAGAATGTTTGCATTTGAAAAGTGAACCAAAGTTTCCTAAGTGTGCTGTTTGGTGAACTCAGAGAAACATAGTAAAAGGTATAAATACCACCAACAAAAATGATAAATGGATATTTCCCGAAGGACAGCTGGAAGGCAGTGCTTCAAGTTAAGTAGCTAGGAACATCTTCTGTTTCTTTTTCAAATTAGGTCTTATTACATGTATTTGCTAGGACACATTTCAGATAAAAAAAAAACTGAACCCCTCATTGTTAGTGAGAGGAAAAGAAAAAGCGTTTATAATCTAGTTAAAGATGTAACTGCCGCAGACACACACAGCACAATGGGCATATGGTGTGGTTATAGTGCAGAATCTAGCATCCTGCTTCCCAAAATGGCCTACCCTACATCTATTCTAGATTTTAAAAAAGAAGGAGGAGGAAGAGGACTAGATCTTATCCTTGAAAACATTTAGGAAAGGAAATGTGTCTGTTCATTGCAAAAGATACATACACAAAAGAAAGATGGCATGAAAACTTCTGAGCTCCAGGGAACTGGTTGACCAAATTATGGAATACAGTAAAATCATTTTAAAAAATGAGAAGACTGTAAAATGAATTAGAATGACTTCAAATGAGAAAATCAAGTTGTAGAATAAGAGTGCACTACCACACCCACAAAAAGGCGTCTTTGCAATATGTAGTCACCCTCATCATCTAGAAATTCTGTTTTGCATCTGTTTATTGAAATAATTTTCAATAGCCTGGGCAATATAGCAAAACCCTATCTCTATAAAAATAAATGTAGGCCAGGTATGGTGGCTCACGCCTGTAATCCCAGCACTTTGGGGCGGGTGGATTGCCTGAGGTCAGGAGTTTGAGACCGGCCTGACTGATACAGTGAAATCTCATCTACTAAAAATACAAAAATTAGCTGGGCATGGTGGCGTGCGCCTGTAGTTCCAGCTTCTCAGGAGGCTGAGGCAGGAGAATTGCTTGAACCCAAGAGACGGAGGTTGTAGTGAGCCGAGATCACACCACTGCACTCCAGCCTGGATGACAGAGCAACACTCAATCTCAAAAAATATGTATAAATAAATGTAAAAAATTAGCTGGGCGTGGTGCCACATGCCTATAGTTCCAGTTACTTGGGAAGCTGAGACAGAAGGATCATTTGAGCCCAGGAGGTGAGGCTGCAGTGAGCCATGATGGCACCACTGCACTGCAGCCGGGGCGACACAGTGAGACCCTAGCTCAAAAAAACTAATAAAAATAAATGTCACCTTGTTATCTGAGCATGGGCATGATGAGTTCATTTATGTATCAAACCTTTATTGAGTGCCTACTGTAGGCCAGGTATGGTCATAGCAGTGAGGACATCGCAATGAACAAACAGAAATTCTTATCCCATGAAGGTTAGGTTCTAATGGAGAGAGATATAGTAAACAAAAAAATAAGTAAAACACAGTGTATCATGTGGTGCTAAGTGATAGGGAGAGAAACAAAGCAGGGGATACAGGAGGGAGGTAGGGTGAAGGAAGAGGACTCAATCAGGGAAGGGCATCATTGAGAAAGCAGCACTTGAACCAAGTCTTGAAGGAGTACAGGTTAAAAAGTTGGGGCCCTTCAAATAAAGTAATAAACTTTCCTTGTGGTATAATTTGAGGGTAAAACCTTTTTATCTTGAGAATGTTCTTTTCACCCACTTACCATGATCTCTAAAATTTTATTATTAGCCATACACATTTTTAGGTTAAAACGCTAAAATAATAATATGCAGATATCAGGCCAAGCACAGTGGCTCATGGCTGTAGTCCCAGCACATTGGGAGGTTGAGATAGGTGGATCACTTGAGCCCATGAGTATGAGATCAGCCTTGGCAACATGTTGAAACCCCATCTCTACAAAAAATACAAAAAATTAGCCAGGTGTGGTGGTAGGCACCTGCAGTCCCAGCTACTTGGGAGGCTGAGGCAAGAGGATCACTTGAGCCCAGGAGGTGGAGGCTGCAGCTTGGGTAACAGAGTGAGACCCCGTCTTGAAAAAGAAAGAAAGACAGATAGATAGATAGATAGATAGATAGATAGATAGATAGATAGGTAGGTAGATGTAATTTTGTATTAAAAATACAAAAATTAGCTGGACTTGGTGGTGGATGCCTGTAATCCTGGCTACTCAGGAGGCTGAGGCAGGAGAATCGCTTGAACCCAGGAGACAGAGGTTGCAGTTAGCTAAGGGAGTGCCACCGCACTTAAGCCTGGGCAATAAGAGTGAAACTCTGCCGCAAAAAAAAAGAAAATAAAATAAATAATAAAACCTCTGTGTGAATATCTGATACTTTGGTAAGTTTTCATGAGGAAAGAGAGTAAGATGATTGAAGGGCATCATCTTCAGACACAGCGGGAGTGTCTATGGGGGTAACTGATCTTGGGATGTGCAGGGGGGAAGAACGAGATGAGAACCTGGACTACCACTGCTGGAAGCAGGGACCAAGCAGCACCTTAAGAATTGTTTCTCGGCTCACGCCTGTAATCCCAGCACTTTTTGGGAGGCCGAAGCGGGCGCATCACAAGGTCAAGAGATCAAGAGCATCCTGGCCAACATGGTGAAACCCCGTCTCTACTAAAAATAAAAAAATTAGCCAGGCATGGTGGCACTCGCCTGTGGTCCCAGCTACTCGGGAGGCTGAGGCGGAAGACTCGCTTGAACACAGGAGGTGGAGGTTGCAGTGAGCCGAGATTGCGCCACTGCACTCCAGCCTGGCGACAGAGCAAGACTCCGTCTCAAAAAAAAGAGAATGGTTTCTCTCTCTCATGCCATGCCTGGTTGCCCTGTGCTGGGGATAAGCTAGGGACTGTCGCCAGTTTCTCCTAATCCCCGTGCTGAGTGAGGTGCCTGGGGGTGCAGGAAACAGGCTGCTGTGTGGTTTAGTGACGCATCTCCTGAGGGGCAGTTGTGCTACAGATAGTAGTATAAACAGGGACACCCAGAAAGCAATTCTGGGACTCGTAGTCCAGCTAGTTATAGTTAATTTAACAGCCCTCAGAAAAAGAAGCAATTCAGGAAACACTGAAAGTTTCCTTCTTAACTTCTTAATCAATGCAAGAAAGTAGCTTTTTATTTTTGAGGTGGAGTTTTGCTCTTGTTGCCCAGGCTGGAGTGCGGGTCTCGGCTCACTGCAACCTCCACTTCTTGGGTTCAAGCAATTCTCCTTCCTCAGTTTCCGGAGTAGCTGGCATTACAGGCATGCACCACCATGCCTGGCTGATTTTGTGTTTTTAGTAGAGACGGGGTTTCACTGTGTTGATCAGGCTGGTCTCAAACTCCCGACCCCAGGTGATCCACCCTCCTCGGCCTCCCAAAGTGCTGGGATTACAGTGTGAGCCACCGTGCCTGGCCTTTTTTTTTTTTTTTTCTCCTGCCTCAGCCTGCCATGTAGCTGGGACTACAGGTGCGCGCCACCACGCCCAGCTAATTTTTTGTATTTCTAGTAGAGACAGGGTTTCGCCATGTTGGCCAGGCCGGTCTCGATCTCCTGACTTCAGGTGATCCACCCGCCTTGGCCTCCCAAAGTGCTGGGATTATAGGCATGAGATACAGTGCCCAGCCTAAAATCAGAATTTTTTGCCTAGGCACTTGGATTTCCAGTTTCTATTGGAACGTTGTACTTCTAGCAACATTGAACTCTTACACCCAATAGATAACAATCCTGGAGCTGAGTGGAGCTATGCACTCTGCGGTTTGCCACAGTCCCCAGCAGTCCCTATTGCCTCATACTTAGCTTGTGGCCATTACTTTCTGGTCCCTGTAGGCATTTGAGTTTGTGACTGGTGGTTAAAACTTATGTCTATAGAAGTATTTCTGAGAACTGAACTTATAGGAACAAAGATAGTCCTGAAATAGACAGGACAATCCAGTTTCAAAAGATGAGGTGAATGCCCTCAGAAATACTCTGCTTTCTTGGCTGGGTGCAATGGCTCATGCCTGTAATGTAATCCCAGTGCTTTGGGAGGCTGAGGCCATAAGATCGCTTGAGCCTAGGAGCTCAAGACCAGCCTGGGCAACATAGTGAGACTCTCTCTCTATTCAAAACTTTAAAAAATATATTTAAAAAAATAATTCTGCTTTCATGGGCCAGAACAGTAGCTCAAACCTGTAATCCCAGCGCTTTGGGAGGCCAAGGCAGGTGGATCACCTGATGTCAGGAGTTGGTGACTATAAAATTATATAATTTATAATAATTATATAATAATTTTATATTATTATTTATGATATAAAAAGAAAAGAGGAATAAACTAATATTTATTACACTTAGTGTGTGCTCAATAATACCCTAGGTACTTGATATATGATCTCATTTAACACTTATAACAATCAAATGTTATAGTAGTTCTAGCTACTCAGACGTTCAGGCAGGAGAATCACTTGAACCTGGGAGATGGAGGTTGCAGTGAGTCAAGATTGAGCCACTGCACTCCAGACTGGGTGATAGTAAGACTCCATCTCAAAAAATAATAATAATAATAATAAAATTTTTAAAACCCCAAATATTCTGATTTTTAGATGCTGGCAACTGATTCAAGATAGTTAAAGACAAGGTGTGTGGGGTCAGTGTATGATCTCTGACATAAACAGGTAATCTGGGTGCAGCATGGAACATGATAAAAAAGTAGGCAAAGGAAGGACATCTGGTCAACCTCACAGTTTGAGAGAGTATATTTTTTAGAGAGTTGACCTTTACAAAGTTGACCCCTTTGCCAAAGTTCTGCCTCACCTATTTAACCAATAGGTTACTTTGGAGTAATGTCTGAGTAGTCCTGGCAGAGTGGAAGAAAATGCTGAAGTGAGACTCATAGTCCTGGGTTCTAGTCTTGGTTCTCCCACAAACTCACTGTGCAACCTCAGATAAATCCCTCAGCCCCTCCAGCTTTAATTTTCTCATCTGCAGAACAAGGGGCTGGACTTAACAGGTTTTCAGCATGTGCCGCACGAAGAGCAAGATGTCTTCAGAGATGCCTGGGAGAGGTGGGGAAGGGCGGGGAATCCCAGGGCTTGCAGGAGGGGCAGCTGAGCCTTTGTTCTATTTTCTCTTTGGGGTTTCTGCCTTTCTATTTTATATCTCCAGCTTCTTCTGCAAAAAAAAAAAAAAAAAAAAAAATTGTCTTTTTGACGACAGAATTTCCTCACTTTAAAAATGTTTGAAAATCTTTGGATTAGTTGATCAGCTGTAGTCTAAGATTATTAGCAGAGGTTTGCAAACTCTATGAGGCCTGCAGTTAATCTGAATGTTTAGTCTTTTCTCCATTTGCCTCATGTGCTTGGCTTGTCTGCTTACAATTACCACTAGCTCCAACCCCAGGCTGATGAAATGAACAAGTAGCCAACAAATACCATGGGAAGATTCTGACTCATTTTCCAGTTCAATAGCTTGTTTTGGGGAATCTTCTTTTTTGTGTGTGAACATATATGTTCTTATTTCTGTTCTTATATTGCTCACAGGCAAAGTAGTCATAGTTGCTACTAAAAAACTTTCATATGGTTTGATATCACATTTCAGCATTTCACAGTGATCTGCACCTTCCAGGTGCTCTGCCACTTGAAGAAGTCTGAAAATTACTCAACTGGCCTTAAAAAGATTACCTATAATTTGTTGACAACTTAATATTATGACTTTGTATGTATCATCTCTACGATTCAGATTATTAACCCTGTAGAGAAGATATTTTTGTCTGTGTCTTGCTAATAAATAAGGAAACTAAGTCTAGGTGAGGTTAAAGACTTGTCTTGAACACATAGGATTCCAGCTTGTGGCAGTCCCAGCATATTGTCAACCAGACAACCTCTAAATTTGCTTCTGGATTTGAGAAATCAGACAACAGCAGGTCTCCTGTTTTAGCTGTCCTGAGATCACCTGCAAAACTGCTTTCAACTTTCAACTTTCCAGATCCTCTTATCTACTGAAGATGCCTTGAATGGAAGCTTGTTAACTCACAACTGTTCAAGTTTGTTGCCCTAATCTTAACTGATAAGAGGGCCCCTGAATTTAAATATTCCCGTCTGTGGCCTGGGTTGTTTCAGTGGAAATGAAAGAACTTATACATCTGGGGGTGAAAACAGACTTTGAGGAACGAGTAAGTGGATTTTTGAGTGTTATTCCTGAACTTGGCTGAGCTGAGCTTCTCTCCTGCTGCAAAGGAAATGACTTTCCCTGTTTGTTGATCTACCTGTTGTTCTATGTGTAACAGGTTCAGTTTTTCTAGTGGTAGGTATATGCCAAGCATGTGTCACAAAGTAAGAATTATGGACTATTCTTTTTATTTAGCACTTTGCTGGGCACATGGTATATCCTTAGTCAATATTTTTAATTCCTATAACTGGATTTTTTTTTCCTTAAAGTTCACTAACAAGACAAAAGACCAGTACTTTTTTTTTTTTTTTTTTTTAGGCAGAGTCTTGCTCTGTCACCCATGCTGGAGTGCAGTGGAATGATTCAGCTCACTACAACCTCTGCCTCCTGGGTTCAAGCAATTCTCCTGCCTCAGCCTTCCGAGTAGCTGGGACTACGGGCGCCTGCCACCACACCCAGCTAATTTTTGTATTTTTACTAGAGATAGGGTTTCACTATGTTGCCCAGGCTGGTCTCGAACTCCTGACGTTGTAATCCACCCGCCTTGGCCTCTGAAAGTGCTGGGATTACACACATGAGCCACTGTGCCTGGCCAAGACCAGTACTTTTTATTTGCGCAATGTAGTATTTTCAGAGAATGCTTGTAAATATTACCTATAAGAAACAACAACAGGGCCAAGCATAGTGGCTTACACTGTAATCCCAGCATTTTGGGAGGCCAAGGCAGGAAGGTCACTTGAGTATAGGAGTTCAAGACCAGCCTCAGCAACATGGTGAGAGACCCTCATCTCTACAAAAATAAAAATAAGCTGGGGGTGGTGGCTCACGCCTGTAGTTCCAGGCTAAGGCAGGAAGATTGCCTGAGTCTAGAGGGTTAAGGCTGCAGTGAGCTATGATAACACCACTGCACTCCGGCCTAGGTGACAGAGCGAGACCCTCTAAAAACAAAACAAAACAAATTACAATTAAAAATAAATAAATTATGTGGACTCAAGTTGTATGTGACTAGTCTTAACTGCATGGGAGGCTGAGGCATGAGGATCGCTTGAGCCTGAGAAGTCAAGGTTGCAGTGAGCCATGATTGTACCACTGCAGTCCAGCCTAGGTGACAGAGCAAAACCTTTTCTCAGAGAAAAAAAAAAAAAAAAAAAAGAGAATGAAACAACAGACTGTGAGGCAGGCAGCATAGATGTTATGATTCTTATTTCACAGGCAAGAAAAAATTGCTGATCATTCATTCAGTTGGTTAGTGGTAAGCCTGGACTACAGCTCAGATATTTCCACTTTTAATCCTGTGTTCTCTCTGTTTTACTATAGTCTTGGAATTTTTAACTGAAGGAGGAGAGTGGGTTCCAATTGACTTCCAGGATGAGCCTAGTTTGTGTTTGATTGTTTGTTTTGTTTGTTTGTTTTTACAGAGACAGGGTCCTACTGTCTTTCTAAAAAAAAAAGAAAAAAACGCTGGAGTGTAGTGGCACAATTGTAGCTTACTGCAGCCTCGAACTGAATTCCTGGGTTTAAGCAATTTTCCCACTGCAGCCTCCTGAGTAGCTAGGACTACAGGCACGCACCACCACGCCTGGCTCTGTATGTATGTATTTAGAGATAGGAGTCTTGCTGTGTTGCACAGATTGGTCTTGAACTCCTGGCCTCACCTCCTCAAATTCTGGGGTTATAGGTGTGAGTCACCACACCCAACCTTTATTAGGAGATGGTGATGATTTTGAGGAAAAAGGTTATTAATTACATCGCTTGAGAAAAATATCAATAACCATTGTTTTTTCTTAAAAATAAGCAAGGCAGTAAAATTTAGAGTTTGCCATAACAAAAAAATATGAACAAGCATTTCCGAACCCACCACTGTTTGGTCTCATTTCTTCCATGAATGGGATGGAATCTGGCCACCTTGCTGTTCTGTGAGCATTATTATCATTATTTTGACTCTCATTCTGTCACCCAGGCTGTAGTGCAGTGCCACCATCTTGGCTGACTGCAACCTCTGCCTCCCAGGTTCAAGTGATTCTCCTGCCTCTGCCTCCCGAGTAGCTGAGATTACAGGCCCATGCCACCACACCTGGCTAATTTTTGTATTTTTAGTAGAGAAGGGTTTTCGCCATATTGGCCAGGCTAGTCTTGAACTCCTGACCTAAGGTGATCCATCTGCCTTGGCCTCCCAAAGTGCTGGGATTACAGGCATGAGCCACCATGCCCGGCCAGCATTATTTTTTTTAATTTGCTTTGTAGCACAAGTATTCGATTCATTGATTGATTACCTCTCACTTCTACAGCTAAATGAAGGGATTTGTTGATGACTTTCTTCTAAGAAGAAAATAGAAGTATGCTGAAGTTTTCTTTCCCCCTTTAGTTTGAGGTTTTCGGGACAGGTGTTAACAGATGAACCTAGGTTACTTGTATGCCTCTTCTCTTTCCTAAGAGACTGATTTTTCATCTGGTTTGTGCCTAAGGCTGCCCCTTTGTGATAATGAGGCAAGTGTTTATAGCAGCCTAGAAAGTGGTCCAAAGAACAGTTAGGGATGCTGTCAACCTAGATGACACAAAAAAGGACTCACCCAGAGAATAAAAATGTGGTAGCCAGGTAATGTATTCAGTTCTGTGTCACTCAGAGCAGTACTTTTCCATGTTGGTGGCACAGGTAATTACAATAAGAGCTTTTAAAAAATAAGGCTTCCATACTGACCTATCACCCCTAGATCTGAGCAAAGATAATTTTTAAGTTTCCTGGGAGATTCTATTAATTTGGTGAATCTCCTAATTTTCTATTAGGAGATTCTATTAGGTTCTATTATTTTGCCAGTAATGGCCAAAATAGCAATTACTTTTGCACCAACCTAATAATATGGAGTTAGGTTTCAGAACCTCTGATAAAGGCTTCCAGTGTCTTGCTCAAAACCAGGTCAGGTAGCTCCAAATGGCAGCCGGTTTTTCTGCCAGAACAATATGGGTATGTTGAGTGATCGGTTCGTTCTGTGTAAGATTCACATTTGTTCAGCATCTGTGTTCTAGGTGCTTTTTCGAGGAACAAGACAGAACCTGCTTACGCCTTAAGATGCTTTCTTTTTTAGTGTATGGAGACAAAAAGTAAATACATAAACAGGACTGTGGTAAGTGTTAGGAAGGAAATAAACTAGGTGATTAGGAGTCAAAGAAGGCCTCTAATATGAGGAATTATTCTTGAAAGACCTGAAGAGGAAGAAGGAGCGGCTGTAACTAGAGCAAGTGGTAAGGCAGGGGGAAGAGAAGGTGAAAAGGTTCCAAGGCAAGGAGGGTGTGTTTGAGGAACAGACTCCAGGTGTTTTCAGTTATCTAGAAAAAGGAATGGCAGATCATAAGCAAATGCCAGGCTGACATTTCCTTTTTCTTTTTTTTTCCTTTTGAGACGGCGTCTCACTCTGTTGCCTGGGTTGGAGTGCAGTGGTGCGATCTGGCTAATTTTTGTATTTTTAGTAGAGACAGGGTTTCACCATGTTGGCCAGGCTGGTCCCAAACTCCTGACCTAAAGCGATCTGCCCACCTTTGCCTCCCAAAGTGCTGGGATTATAGGCATGAGCCACCACGCCTGGCCTGACATTTCTTACAGTTTGCACAAATCACTCAGTATGTTCTTGCCAAATAGTACACACTCTGCAAGGGAAACACAAAGAGAAGCATCCTCCAGGAGCCAGGATAAGGTGTGCTGAACGGAGTGTTCTGCTTTACTAGTCGGTAATTGTTGACTATGAGGAAAAAGTTAGGCAGTCCCAGTCAGAATGGCAATTGTTAAAAAGACAAGAAACAACAGATGCTGGCGAGGCTGCGGAGAGATAGGAATGTTTTTACACTATTGGTGGGAATGTAAATAGTGCTAGTTCTACTATATTGGAAGAGGATGTGATGATTCCTCAAAGATGCAGAACCAGAAATACCATTTGACCTAGTAATCCCATTACTGAGTATATACCCACAGGAATATAAGTCATTCTATTATAAAGATACATGCACACGTATATTCATTGCAGCACTATTCACAATAGCAAAGACTTGAAATCAACTCAAATGCCCTTCAATGATAGATTGGATAAAGAAAGTGTGGTACGTATACCCTATGGAACACTATGCAGCCATAAAAAGGAACAAGAAGATCATGTCTTTTGCAGGGACATGAATTGAGCTGGACACCATTCCTCAGCAAATTAACTCAGGAACAGAAAACCAAATACTGCATGTTCTCACTCATAAGTGGGAGCTGAACAGTGAGAATACATGGACACAGGGAGGGGAACATCACACACCAGGGCCTATAGGGGAGGGGCAAGGAGGGGAAGGAGAGCATCAGGAAAAGTAGCTCATGCATGCTGGGATTCATACTTAGGTAATGGGTCGCTAGGTGCAGCAAACCACCATGGCGCACTTTTACCTATGTAGCAAACCTGCACATCCTGCACATGTACCTCAGAACTTAATTTTAAAAAAGAGGCCGGGCGTGGTAGCTCACGCCTGTAATCCAAGCACTTTGGAGGCCAAGGCGGGCGGATCACCTGAGGTCGGGAGTTCACGACCAGCCTGACCAACATGGTGAAACCCCATCTTTATTAAAAAAAAGAAAAGAAAAGAAAAAAATTTAAAAAAAGGAAAAAAATTAGGCAGTCCTGTATGACAATGATAAACAATGAAAAGGAAAAAGGTCAATTATATATTTGATATTCAGAAGATTTGTGCTAATCTCTTAGTCTTAGAATATACACTCTTCATGTGGTAATAGCCACAGACGTTCAGTTCTCTGACATACTTTTTTTTTTTTTTTTGAGACAGAATCTTGTTCTGTTGCCCCAGCTAGAGTGCAATGGCATGATCTCGGCTCCCTGCAACCTCTGCTTCCCAGGTTCAAGCAATTCTCCTGCCTCAGCCTTCCAAGTAGCTGGAATTACAGGCACCCACCACCATGCCCAGATACTTTTTTTGTATTTTTAGTAGAGACAGGGTTTCACCATGTTGGCCAGCTGGTCTCAAACTCCCAACTTCAGGTAATCCACCTGCCTCGGCCTCCTAAAGTGCTGGGATTACAGATGTAAGCTGTTGCACCCAGCCTGACATACTGTTTTTGAGGTCTTTACCCAAACTTTCTGAAAGGTGGGATGTTTCTCAATTATCTGTAATGCTGGAGAAATCAAATATGTGCCTATATAAGACCTAAATATTTCTATGGATTTCATATTTTAAGAAATTTCCCCTTGGGAGGCGGAGATGTGTGGATTACTTGAGGCCAGGAGTTTGAGACCAGGCTGGTCAACATGGCAAAACCCTGTCTCAACTAAAAATAGAAAAATTAGCTGGGTGTAGTGGTGCACACCTGTAATCCCAGCTACTTGGGTGGTTGAGGCATGAGAATTGCTTGACCCTGGGAGGTGGAGGTTGTAGTGAGCCAAGATTATGCCACTGCACTCCAGCCTGGGCAACAGAGCAAGACTCTGTCTCAAAAAAATCTCCTTTCTTTTTTTCCATGTAAGACTTCTGCTTAAATTGTGCAAGGCCACTAACTGCTTAACATCTAATGGTAACCGGAGAAAAAGGCTATACTGATTTATTTTCAGCAAAACGGTCTCTAAAATCCCACTGCCCTTAATTTTATTTTCAATCACATAACCTAGAATTAATTTTCTTGGTTGGCATTTTGTTACTCATCCTTTAAAATCATGGGGTTTAGTGCAAATAAAGCAACTATAATTAATACGCATCCTAAACCAAAATATCCAAGAATTCCAAAAGTCTCCAATACTTTTACATAAGAAATCATAATGATGTTTTGATACAACAGGAGTGCTTCAAAACATCTCAATAAAAAAAGATAACCCTTTTTTTTTTTTGAGACAGTCTTGCTCTGTTGCCAAGGCTGGAGTGCACTGGCATGATCTTGGCTCACTACAACTTCTACCTCCCCGGTTCAAGCAATTCTCCTGCCTCACCCTTCCAAGTAGCTGGGATTACAGGTGCCCGTCACCATGCCTGTTAATTTTTGTGGTTTTAGTAGAGATGGGGTTCTACCATGTTGGCCAGGCTGGTCTCAAACTTTTGACCTCAAGTGATCCACCCACCTCAGCCTCCCAGAGTGCTGTGATTATAGGCGTGAGCCACCGCACTTAGCCTAACGTAACCTTTCTTAAGAAATCCCCTAACCTGAAAAAAAGGGACACAAGAAAACTTTTGGAGATGATGAATATGTTTATTACCTGGATTATGGTAATGGTATCACAAATGTATACATATGTCCAAACTCACCAAGTTGTAGGCACTAATTATGTGCAGCTTTCTGCATAGCAATTGTACCTCAATAAAGCTGGGGAGGGAAGAAAAATTTAATTTTAAAATTATTAAAGATTATAATTTTTTACATAAATTTGCAAATCCACTTGTAAAGAAAACTGTTATTTAAAAAAATACAAGATTGTGGTAATTGTTAAAGGATTTATTTTATTCCTAATAGTAATATATGAGTTTTATAAGCTCTTCCCAAGATCCAAGTAGGAGTGTGAAACTTAGCTGATGGAATTGCAAAACAATGGTGACAGAATCATAAGCATGGCTATTGAGTAAGGAAAAATGAGTCGTCTGGGCACGGTGGCTGACGCCTGTAATCCCAGCAATTTGGGAGGCTAAGGCTGGTGGATCACCTGAGGTCAGGAGTTCAACACCAGCCTGTCCAACATGGTGAAACGCTGTCTCTACTAAATACAAAAAATTAGCTGGGTGTGGTGGCGCATGTCTGTAATCCCAGCTATTTGGGAGGCTGAGGCAGGAGAATCGCTTGAACCTGGGAGGTGGAGGTTGCAGTGAGCTAACATTGCACCACTGTACTCCAGCCTGGGCGACAGAGGGAAACTCCACATTAAAAAAAAATAAAAAACAAAAAACAAAAAAAACCCCACACACACAAAGAAAGAAGTAAAGAAATGTCCAGGGAACTCCAATGCCATCTTCTCTTTTGTTGAACCTTATACAAGACAAAATGGTTTAAAATTTTACCAGGAGGCTAGGTGCAGTGGCTTACACCTGTAATCCTAGTGCTTTGGGAGGCTGAGGCGGGAGGATTGGTTAAGCCTAGGAGTTTGAGACCAGCTTGGGTAACATAGCAAAACCCTGTCTCCAAAAAAAAAAAAAAAAATTTTAAATTAGCTGGGCATGGTGGCAATGTCTGTAGTCCCAGCTATTGAGTAGTCTGAGGCAGGAGAATTGCTTGAGCCCAGGACCTGGAGGATGCAGCAAACTATGATTGTACCACCGCACTCTGGCCTGGGCAACAGAGCAAGACCCTGTCTCTAAAAGAAAAAAATTGTTTTTTAATTGCACTAGGATGGGTTTCTTCTGGAAATAGAATGCCCATAATGCCTATAAAACTAGTTGGTTGGGAAAAAATACATGTTTACGGTTTCCATCAATTCTCAGGCTAAGTGATATAGGTAATACATGCTTTCTAAAGCACACCAGGCCAGGTGAGGTGGCTCCCGCCTGTAATCCCAGCACATTGGGAGTACAAGGTGGGTGAATCACTTGAGGCCAGGAGTTTGTGAGCAGCCTGGCCAGCATGGTAAAATCCTGTCTCTACTAAAAACAAAAAAATTAGCTGGATGTGGTGGTGCATGCCTGTAATCCCAGCTACTCGGGAAGCTGAGGCAGGAGAATCACTTGAACATGGGAGTTGCAGGCTACAGTGAGCCAAGATCATGCCACTGCACTCCAGCCTGGGTGACAGAGCCAGACTCTGTCTCAAAATAAACAAATAAACAAAAAACCCTATAAACATACCAATTATAGTACCTGTAAATGAAGGTTAAGTGTTACCAAAATGAATAAAAATAATTAATATTTATTTGTGTTAGAAAATAGTTTGCCATGAGGCCAGAAGACCATATATATTCTTGTTCATTGTCGTATTCCCAGCCCCTAGTGTTGTGCCTGAGACATCACAGATCCCCTTTAAATACTTGTTGAGTGAATTCACTTTTTAAATAACAGCCACATTTCATCCTTTTGATCTCTCCAAACTTGATTTAGATGCAACTTCTCCAGGAGTGCTTATGTTACCCAAAGAGAAACAGATGCACAAAGAGAAGGAATGAGATGCTCAGGGTTGTTTTATCAAGGAAACTAGCAAACCTTCTTTTTCCTGAAGACCTTTTAAGATTAGGACAAGCAACTGTTTGTAAAAGCAGAACAGTGTTAAGATTTGAACTGTCAAGTAGAATCATGCTTTGAAGTATATTCCTGGCTAAAAGCAGGGGATAAACTAGATAAAACTTGGAGACTCTAAGACCTGTCCCTGATTAAATGGGCCTACAGGTGAGAATCTGAAGAACAGCTCTGTGGCTGAACATATCCTTTGGATGTTGTTATTACCAGCTGCCTCTAGATTTGAGAACAGTGCTGAGCATGCTTTTAAATGATCTTTGAGATACTTTAAGCTACCTACAGCTGAAAGCATACCTAGCCCTCATTTCTGTTTGCTTGAGCAAGAGCTTGAAAAAGAAGTCTAAAGAACTTTCTAGTGATATCCTTCACTCCTGTTCTAAAAAGAACCTGTGTTCTTCACTGGGTTAAGGAAATTTCTCAACTCCCAGAGGCTAATGTGGAGTTCGTTTTCACTCACTGCTGAATCAACTGAAGTTCCTTTCAGATTCTTTTCCTAGAGTGGAGAAGTATCTGAGCTCTTCAAGCTACTATTCATTAGTGCTGAGAGATGAAAATCATGTAATGGGGCATAAAACATTTAAGTTATGAATCTGCATAAAATGTGTAAAAGATGAAAAAAGCATACTTTAATGTTTATCAGTATTTGTCATTGATCAGTGAAAGAACATTTTCATTCATGCCTCAGCCAGTGGATGGATGTCAATAAAGATGAGTGAGAAGATATTTTTTTTTTTTTTTGAGACGGAGTTTCGCTCTTGTTACCCAGGCTGGAGTGTAATGGCACGATCTCGGCTCACCGTAACTTCCACCTCCCGGGTTCAGGCAATTCTCCTGCCCCAGCCTCCTGAGTCGCTGGGATTACAAGCACGCACCACCATGCCCAGCTAATTTTTTGTATTTTTAGTAGAGACGGGGTTTCACCGTGTTGACCAGGATGGTCTCGATCTCTTGACCTCGTGATCCACCCGCCTCAGCCCCCCACAGTGCTGGGATTACAGGCTTGAGCCACTGTGCCTGGCCGAGAAGATATTTTATATACACATACTTGTTCAATATTTATTACATGTTTATTATTTATAATTTATTATTACTTATATGGGAATAATAATCTCTTCTGTAGCCAACACAACACCTACCCTAGTATACATACATAGTGTAAGTATTTAAATATGTATAAATTAAGTAAATGATAACAAAGTCACAAAACTGGTGAGCCCAATATAAAAAATAACAGGGCCACTACAACAATCTTCAAACTTTAAAAAATTATTTACTGTGTAACTAATTTTATGAATGTAATTAAAATATGTCTTTTTGTCTCAACATGTGTTCATATGTTAGATTTCATATACATGGATTTAATGTGTATAATACTGTAACAAAGTTGGAAATTGCTGGCTGGGAATCACTTTTTTGTTGTTGTTGTTTGTTTGTTTTGAGACAGAGTCTCACTCTGTCACCCAGGCTGGAGTACCGTGGCATGCTCTTGGCTTACTGCAACCTCTGCCTCCCAGGTTCAAGCAATTTTCCTGCCTCAGCCTCTCAAGTAGCTTGGATTATAGGCATGCACCATCACACCCAGCTAATTTTTGTATTTTTAGTAGAGACGGGGATTCACCATGTTAGCCAGGCTGGTCTCGAACTCCCACCCTCAGGTGATCCATCTGCCTTGGCCTCTCAAAGTGCTGGGATTACAGGCATGAGCCACTGTGACTGGCCTGGAATCACTTTTTTTTTTTAACCAGCTTTATTAAGATAGTATTTACTTGACAAAATTTATGCTTCAGTGGTTTCTAGTGTATTCAGATTTGTGCAACTATCTCCATAATCTAATTTTACAACTATGTCATTGCCTCCAAAAACAAACCCTATAGTTATTAGCAGTCACTCTTCATTCTTCATCCATTTTCTCCCAATCCAGCCCTAGGCAGCCACTGATCTACTTTCTGTCTGTATAGATTTACTTATTCTAGACATTTCCTATAAATATAATCAAACAGTCAAGCCTTTTGTATCTGGCTTTCATACTTTTCATTTGTTTTGTTTTATTTTGTTTTTTGAGACAGAGTTTTGCTATCTCGACTCACTGCAACCTCTGCCTCCCAAGTTCAAGCAGTTCTCTTGTCTCAGCCTCCTGAGTAGCTGAGATTACAGATGCACACTACCATGTCTGGCTAATTTTTGTATTTTTAGTGGAGACAGGGTTTCCATGTTGGCCAGGCTGGTCTCGAACTACTGACCTCAAGTGATCCACCCACGTTGGCCTCCCAAAGTGTCGGAATTACAGGCATGAGCCACCACCTCTGGCCTAATTTTTAAAAATCAAACATCTTTGTGTAATAATTCTGTCTTCTTAGTTGGCTTGCTAGGGAATGTATCTGGCTTTTATCACTTAGCATTATGTTTTCAAAGTTCATCTGTGTTGTACTGTAAGTACTTAATCTTTTTTTATGGCTGAATAACATTCCAGTTTGTATATATGCCATTTTTGTTTATCCAGTCATCGGCTGATAGACATTTGGGTTGTTTCCACTTTTGGGCTATTGTGAATAATGCTGCTGTGAACATTTGTGTGCAAGTTTTTGTGTGGACATATGGTTTGATTTCTCTTGGGTTGCTGGGTTATATGGTAAATATGTTTAACTTTTTGAAGAACTGTTTTCCAAAACAACCATCATTTTACATTCCCACCAGCAATGTACCAGGGTTGGAGGGTTCTAATTTCTCTGCATCTTCAATAGCACTTTGTATTAGTCTGTTATCATGCTGCTAATAAGGACATACTCAAGTAGGGTAATTTATAAAGAGAAAGAGGTTTAATGGACTCACAGTTCCATGGGGGTGGGGAGGCCTCACAATCATGGTAGAAGGCAAAGGAGGAGTAAAGTCACATCTTACATGGTGGCAGACAAGAGAGAGAACATGTGCAGGGGAAACTTCCCTTTATAAAACCATTGGATCTGGTGGTTTTTTTTGAGATGGCATCTCGCTCTGTCACCCAGGCTGAAGTACAGTTGCATGATCTTGGCCCACTGCAACCTCTGCCTCCTGGGTTCAAGCGATTCTTCTGCCTCACCTCCCAAGTAGCTACCATCATGCCTGGCTAATTTTTTGTATTTTTAGTAGAGATGGGGGTTTCACCATGTTGGCCAGGCTGGTCTCAAACTCCTGATCTCCAGTGATCTGCCCTCTTCAGCCTCCCAAAGTGCTGAGATTATAGGCGACTCATGAGACTTATTCTCTGTCACAAGAACAGCACCGGAAAGACCCACTCTTATGATTTAATTACCTCCCACTGGGGCCCTCCCACTACACGTGGGAATTATGGGAGCTACAGTTCGAGATTTGGGTGGGGACATAGCCAAACCATATCATACTTACTATTGTTTGTCTTTTTTATTGTAGCCATCCTGATAAGAGTGAAGTGGTGTCTCATTGTGGTTTTGATTTGCATTTCTCTAACAACTAATGTGTTGAGCATCTTTTCATGTGCATTATTAGCTATTTGTATATCTTCTTTGGAGAAATGTCTACTCAGATACTGTGACCACTTTTTAATTGGATTATTTATGTCTTCATTGTTTAGTTGTAAGTGTTCTTTATATATTCTGCATACTAAATCCTTATCAGATACAGACCGTCTCTACCTTATGGTTTGACTTGTGTTTTTTTTTTTTAAGATAGAGTCTCACTCTGTCACTTAGGCTAGAGTGCAGTGGCACAATCTTGGCTCACTGCAACCTTCGCCTCCCGGGTTCAAGCAGTTCTCCCACCTCACCATCCCACATGCCACCACGCCTGGCTAATTTTTTGTATTTTTAATAGAGATGAGGTTTCACCATGTTGGCCAGGCTGGTCTTGAACTCCTGACCTCAGTTGATCCACCTGTTTTGGCCTCCCAAAGTGCTAGGATTATAGGCGTGAGCCACTGCACACAGCTGACTTACAATTTTTTGACTTTGCGATGGTGTTAAGGTGATACACATATAGTAGAAATTGCAGATTTTTGAATTTTTCTCTTTTCTCAGGCTAGCGATATATAGTAAATAATCTCCCATGATGGCTCAGCTTTCAGTTAGCCACATGATCACAAAGATTCACAGCTCGTACTGTATGGTGGGCTGCGTTGCCAGATGATTTTGCCCAACTGTAGGCTCAAGTCAGTGTTCTGAGCACATAGCTAGACCAAGCTATGATGTTCAGTATGCTAAGTGTATTAACTGCATTTCAACATAACAGTATTTTCTGCTTATAATGGGTTTATCTGGACAAAACTTAGTTGTAAGTTGAGGAGCATCTGTATTTGATTTGCAAATATTTTCTTTCATTCTGTTTTGTCTTTTGCACTTTCTTAATGGTGTCCTTCGACACTGAAAAGATTTTCAATTTTGATGAAGTTTAATGTATACTTTTTTGTGGTTTCTTTTTTTTTTGAGACGGAGTTTCACTCATGTTACCCAGGCTGGAGTGCAATGGCGCGATCTCGGCTCACCGCAACCTCCGCCTCCTGGGTTCAGGCAATTCTCCTGCCTCAGCCTCCTGAGTAGCTGGGATTACAGGCATGCGCCACCAGGCCCAGCTGATTTTTTGTATTTTTAGTAGAGATGGGGTTTCACCATGTTGACCAGGACGGTCTCGATCTCTTGACTTCGTGATCCGCCCGCCTCGGCCTCCCAAAGTGCTGGGATTACAGGCGTGAGCCACCGCGCCCGGGCATTTTTGTGGTTTCTTATATGAAAGTTTTTAATTTTAATGAAGTTCAGTTTATAGTTTCTTTTATCACTTATAGTTTTGGTGTCATGTAAGAAATCATTGTTTAATCCAAGATCCTGAAGATGTACTCTATGTTTTTTTCTTAGAGTTTTATAGCTTTACCTCTTACATTTAGGTGTGTGGTCCCTTTTGGTTCATTGTTTTGTGTGATGTGAAGTAGGGGTCCAACTTCATTCTCTAGTATGTGTATATCTAGCAGTCCCACCATTGGTTTAAAGGACTACTCTTTCCCAATCTAAATGTCTCAGCACTCTTGTTGAAAATCAATTGACCATAAATATTAGAGTTTATTTCTGAATTATATATTTTATTCCATTAATCCATATGCCTATCCTTATGCCACTTCCACAGTGTCTTGATTATTATACCTTTGTAGTAAGTTTTCAAATCAGGAGATATGAGTTCTCCAACTTTCTTCTTTTGACTATTTTGTGGGTATCACTTTGCAGGTCTTACTGAGGTAGGAGCCAAACCTTAGTTTTTGCAGTTTCAGGTTTTTGTTTTGTTTTGTTTTGTTTGAGATGGAGTTTCACTCTGTTGCCCAGGCTGGAGTGCAGTGGTGCAATCTTGGCTCACTGCAACCTCCACCTCCGGGGTTCAAGCAATTCTCCTGCCTTAGCCTCCCGAGTAGCTGGGATTACAGGCATGTGCCACCATGCCTGGCTAATTTTTTGTATTTTTAGTAGAGACAGGTTTTCCCCATATTGGTCAGGCCGGTCTCGAACTCCTGACCTCAGGTGATCTACCCGCCTTGGCTTCCAAAAGTGATGGGATTACAGGAGTGATCCACCACACCAGGCGAGCTCTCATTCTTTCACCCAGAATGCAGTGCAGTGCCGTGATCACAGCCCCACTGCAGCCTCAACTTTCTGGGCTCAAGTGATCCTCCCAGCACAGCCTCCCTAGTAGCTGGGACTACAGGCACATGCCACCATGCCCAGCTATTTTTTTTTCTATATTTTGCAGAGATAAGGTTTTGCCATATTGCCCAGGCTGGTCTCAAGATCCTGGGCTCAAGCAATCCACCTGCCTCAGCCTCCCAAAGTGCTGAGATTACAGGTTTGAGCCACCACACCCAGCTAGTTTCAGAATCTTGATTGTGTAAGTTTTCTCCCAAAGTGAACAGGTACTAAAGCATTGGTTCATATTCCTCAAACTTGCCAGAGAACTCCACAAATTTACATTGTGGGATTGTCTTTTGGTGACCTAAACCAAAATGCTTATACAGGGAATTTTCCATTCCAAGATGCTGAATTAGTTACTAAAATAAACATGCTTGATAAACATGGAATTGGAAACTCAGGCTGAAGGGAAGAATATACTATAGTGGTTACATGTTACAGCCTTTGGGGCCAGACATCTCTAAGTTTGAGTATTTTTCTGTCACTCAATGACTATGTAACCAGGGCAAGATTTTAGACTATGTTTTTCTGTAAAATGCGGGGGAGGGATCCCTTTCTCAACGGCACGGTGGCTCACACCTTTAATCCCAGTACTTTGAGAGGCTGAGGTGGGTGGATCATTTGAAGTCAGGAGTTGGAGACCAGCCTGGCCAACATGGTAAAACCCTACCTCTACTAAAAATACAAAAATTAGCTGGATGTAGTGGTACATGCCTGTAATCTGAGCTACTCAGGAGCTGAGGCAGGAGAATTGCTTGAACCTGAGAGGTGGCGGTTGCAATACCGGAAGGTGGAGGTTGCAGTGAGCCAAGATTGTGCCACTGCACTCCAGCCTGGCTGACAGAGTGAGACTCTGTCAAAAAAAAAAAAAAAAGAAAAAGAAAATCGCTTTCTCATAGAGTGGTTGTGAAGATAAAATGAAATTGTATCATTTTAAATTTCAGTAAATGGCATCTATTGTAGGATGTTTCTTTCAAGGTGTGGAGAGGCCACTTCTGTCATACCACAGGCTTTCTGGATACCCAAATCCCTGTGTCAATAAGAGGGCCCTTTTAATTAGAAAGACATTAGCTAAGAATGGAGACATTGTGTGTGTGTGTGTGTGTGTGTGTGTGTGTGTGTGTGTGTGTGTGTGTGTGATGGAGTTTTGCTCTTGTTGCCCAGGCTGGAGTGCAGTGATGCCATCTTGGATCACCACAACCTCCACCTCCCAGGTTGAAGCAATTCTGCCTCAGCCTCCTGAGTAGCTGGGATTACAGGCATGTGCCACCTTGCCCAGCTATTTTTATATTTTTAGTAGAGATGGGAGTTCCTCCATGTTGGTCAGGCTAGTCCCAAACTCCTGACCTCAGGTGATCTGCCTGCCTCAGCCTCCTAAAGTGCTGGGATTACAGGCATGAGCCACCACACCTGGCCCGGAATGCAGACATTCTTATTCTGGAGTGGGATTGAGGGACCTAGAGAGCATGGCCACCACTTGGCGTTTTTATTCTTGTTAACTTCAATTGCAAAATGTAATGTTTACTAATCTGGCCCCTAAATTGTGAGATTTTTTCCCAGAGTCCCCACATTCAGAAACCACAGTTACTGAGAATACCTCCAAAATTTAAGACAAAAATGAAAACCATTCACTGAGCAGTGAAAATAAATGTCACAAGAATTAATGTACTTGACCGGGCGCAGTGGCTTGTGCTTGTGATCCCTGCATTTTGGGGGGTCAAGGCGGGTGGATCATGAGGTCAGGAGTTCGAGACCAGCCTGGCCAACGCAGTGAAACCTGGTCTCTACTAAAAATACAAAAATTAGCCAGGTGTGGTGGTCTGCGCCTGTAATCTCATTTGCTCAGGAACCTGAGGCAGGAGAATCGCTTGAACCCGGGAGGCAGACATTGCAGTGATTTGAGATCATGTCACTGCACTCCAGCCTGGATGACAGAGCTAGAATCTTTCCTCAAAACCTGAGAATCTAAGCTAATAAAACATCAAAAAAAAGTAAGAAAGAAGGTTGTTAGGTAGAAGAATTGAGAAGTGTCAACCCAATAGCGAGGAAGGAGATAAGAAAAACAAGTTAAAAACAAAACAAAAACACAAAACCAGCATCCTAGAGGCCATTTATTATAGGGACAAATTTTGCATACTTTGGAGAACATTCACTGATTATAATGGCATACAATGATGTTGATAATTATAGCACTGCATAATTTCCAGAGGGCTGTATTCAAGAAAACATGAACGTTTTCCATCAGATGATGGGGAGGCAGCTCAAGTGTTTCATGTAAGCGGGATGTTTTATTTGCTGTGACGTCAGTTAGACGAGATGTTACTGGCCTTAAATTTGACTCAACAAGTTGAATTTGCAAACTAAAGCACTATTGAAATAAGTAGTGTTGGGGGGGGGCCAGAGATAAACTGTTTCTGTGCATTCTTAGTCTAATATGTGGTTGTTATAATATGTGTTCCTTCAGGGAATCAAAGTTGCAACTGTAACTGCCCTTTCAGCAGAGTTTCCTCCCAGCCCTGTCAGTATCTCAGCTAAATAGCTTTATGTTGATCTACTCTGGAGGGCCTTCATGGGAAATATAAAGAATGAAATTACTTGGCAACTACCACTGTGTATACCGCAACCATTCCATTCTGGCTAGGCATAAACAAGCACAGTGATGGTCCTTAGTGGAGACTGCAATTCAAGAGATTTCTGTTAACTGTGAACGTGAAATACCACCATGGTCAACAGTTTTGAACAAACATAAAGTAGGACGACCAAAGTTCAAACATTTAATTCTTTTTTTTTTTTTTGAGACGTTGTTTCGCTCTTGTTACCCAGGCTGGAGTGCAATGGTGCGATCTCAGCTCACCACAACCTCCGCCTCCTGGGTTCAAGCAATTCTCCTGCCTCAGCCTCCCGAGTAGCTGGGGCTACAGGCGCGTCCCACCATGCCCAGCTAATTTCTGTATTTTTAGTAGAGACGGGGTTTCACCATGTTGACCAGGATGGTCTCTATCTCTTGACCTCGTGATCCACCCGTCTCGGCCTCCGAAAGTGCTGGGATTATAGGCGTGAGCCACCTCACCCGGCCCATTTAATTCATTTGTCTTATGGATTTTAAATTTTTAATTCGGTAGAAAGCTATCTAAGGGCCTGAAAGAAGACCCTTAGAATTTTAGAGCTGGAAGACTTAGAAAACTTGTGCAGCCTCTTCCTTTTACGGAAGGCAAAACCAAGGCCCTGGGACACGCCAGGATGTGATGTAGGTCACTCAGTTAATTCGTGATGGATCGAGAGGGAACTCAGGTGTCCAACACCTTCTTAGGCCGGCTGTTTTCCAGTACGCCCCCTGCTCCAAAACCAGTATCACCCACCCCCAGGGCTCTCTCTCCTTTTTTTAATTCTTGTGTTTATTTTTCTCTCCCTTCCTAACTCTGCTATTGAGAACCGGAGTCTGAGCCTCGGGAAGACTGGGTTGCCGCCCCAGCCGAGGTGCGCGCTCTTCTCTGGCTCGGGGCGTGGGGCTGGGTCTCCGCCGCGGGCGCCGGGCACCGCTGGTGCTTGCACCTGGGCTCAATCGCTGCATCATCGCGATACGCTCCATGCTCTATGCTCCCGATTCCACAGCACGGGCGCGTGACGCCCGGGTCTCCGCGTGAAAGGAGAACGTGGGGCTAAATCCACGGCTCCTTAAGGACGTCTTTGGAAGCCCTCGCCCTTCCTCGGCGCACCCGGGCTGCCCTAGAGATGCCCTGCGTTTGAGTGACCTCGGCGTCGACCCCGCCACTGGTCAGCTCCCGACTGGGGCGTGCCCTGCCGGGGCCTGACGTGGCCGCGGGACCGCCAGGCGGGCGGCGCGAGGGGAGAGGCCGCCGCGAGGGCGCGGCCTGACGTGGCGGCCGCGGCGGGGCTGCAGGGGGAGCCCGGGCCGCTGCACTGCCCCGCGCTCCGGCCAGAGGGCGCCCGGCCCCAAGCCTTCCCCGCCCCGAGGCCGCCCAGGGCTCCGGGAGTAACCGCGCCGGCGATTGGGTCGGCCGTGCTGCGGGGCCATGTTGGAGCGGGGCAGCGACCCCACCTCACACTGCCCTCCGCCCCGGGTCTGGCCCCGCCGGGTGGGAAGCGGAGCGGCGAGAAGAATCCTCCCTTTCGGGCATCCCAACGCAGGGGGAGCGGCGTCGGGAGCGGCGGCGGTCACGGCCGCCCCTTCGCGTCCGGGCCAATCAGCGGCGCGGGCACAAATATGCAAATGGCGCGCCGGTGCTGCTGGAGTGCCGCTCGCAGGGGCTGGTGGGGTCGCGCTGGGGGAGTGAACTGGGCCAATCAGGCGGGTGCGTGGCGGAGCGGGGGAGGCGGTGCCCCTTCACTCCTCCCTCCGCTCCCTCCTGGCCCCGCGCTGACAGGGGGGCCTGGCCGCGCAGCCGGTAAGTGCCGCCGCCGCCCGCCGCTGCCACCCGCCGCTTTGGGCGTGGGGAGGAAGCCCGGGGGCACCGCGGGGCAGCGGCCGCTGCTCAACTGGTGGGGAGATGCGGGGGCGGGTCGTGTCAGCCGGGTGGTCGCCTGAGGCCGCCCCCGCCCGGCCAGCCGCGCGTGTCAGTCTCGGTCGAGGCGGGGGGCGGCGGGGGCGCCTCAGTCATGGCGAAGCGCGAGAGTCAGCGAGCGGCGGTGAGTACGTGCAGCTGCCGCCGCCGCCGCTCGGCCCGGGGTTGGGGGTCGGGGCAGGCCCGGCCGCGCCGCCGCCGCCGCCTGAGGTGAGGGGCCCGGGTCCGGGGCTGGGCGGGCGGGCGCGCGGGGAGGCCGGGGAGGGAGTGCTGCCTGCACGTGCGGCCCAGCCCGCCCGCGGCCCGCCCCGCGCCTGTCATGGCTGCGGGCTGCTGCCCCCGCCCCCCGGTCCGCAGCCCCTGGGGTAGGGACCCGGCTGCCGCGCCTGTTGCGTCGGGTGGAGGTGAGGGCCGGGTAGGCAGGGCGTGGGGAGGCGGGCCCCCCTTCCCTGCCCCGCGCGAGGTCGGGGCCTCCCCCTGGGCTGGGCTCCCTCCCGAGGGTCGGGCTGCCCTCCATCCTGCAGCCTCTTCCCCCGCCCGTGCTGTCTCGCCTCCGTGACTCATGACAGGGCGTCCCGCGCGGGCACCCGGTGTCCCGGAGCTTGGAACGCCTCCGGCGCTTTCCCAGGCCTTGCCTCTTGGTTCCGACCGCAGTGCCTTCCGTGCGATCCTTCACCCCGAGGGCCTCTCCTCGTCTGCAGCGTGGCCCAGACCCCACCAGCCCCCGTGTGTGCGGCCGCGGTCGCTTTCTGGGTGTCTAGGTGCGGGACGTGCGGGTTGGCTGCAGGGCTCTCTGCGTGGACATCCAGCCCAAAACCAAGCACGACCCGGAAAGTCCTGGTGTCTCACTGGCTGTCACAGCCGCCAGCTCAGACTGGTTTCTGTTTGTTCTTATTTTTGTTTTTTTAATGGTGGTTGGTGGGGGGAAGGGGGTTGGTTTGCTTTTTCTTTTTTCTTTTTTTTTTTTTTTAAGAAAAATAAAACTTTTCAGAACAAAGTAGACGAGAATTTTTTTATTTTTTATTATCATATTAACAGTGCTACAGTTACTTTCCTGGAAGCCTGGGATTTGACGCTATTGTGACATTTATTTATGTGAAATATTCATACCTACCTCATAATTCCCCTGTATTAAATAAAGTTTATTTTCATTAATAAAATTACTATAACAATTTAGTTTCTCAATTTTGCATGCTACTTTTCACCTTTTCCCTTTCTCTAGTTCTTAAAGTCTCCAGTTCTACTTAACTAGCCATGATCTTAAACGAAAAGAAGGCTTGTGTACTGTTACTCGCTCCCTAGACTTTAGATGACTGTACAAGTAGTTTTAAAAGAACCACTAGGTCTGCAAACACTTGAATGTACAAAAGCTGAACTTAAGGGAGGATTCTACATTGCAAAGGGAGGAGTTTGTTGTTTTTTGCAATGCAAAAGGATGACCATAGTTTTCTTCCTTTGAGTTTACAGAACGTGAGTTTAGAGCTGCGTTTTGGTAACATCAGGCCGCACAGAGCCTTAGTTCGATATTTCATAAGTATTTGTTAAATAAAAGACATCTATTGCTGGTAGCAAGAACAACCTGTATTGTGTATTTTCAAGACTTTCCGTTTCTTCCCTTTTTTTTTTGGTTGAGACGGAATCTCGCTCACTTGCCCCAGCTGGAGTGCAGTGGTGTGATCTGGCTCACTGCAAACTCCTCATCCCACGTTCAAGCAACTCTCCAGCCTCAGCCTCCCCACTAGCTGAGATTATAGGCACACGCCACTATGCCTGGCCATTTCTTCTGTTGCTTTAAAAATTCACGTTACATAGTAATAGTTTACCACAAAGTATTGGCAGGTCTCTGCCCTTGGAGAGTTTCCTATAAATTACAGACCATATAATGTAGACGTGAAGTATGTATTACAGACGTGAAGTGCATTGGGAAAAGTCATTGCCTCCCAGTTTTGGTTAAGGGTAATTTTGTCATTCCTGAACAGTTTCAGGTAAGTATGTGCAGTGTTGTAGTTAAAAACAGCAACAACAAAAAACCCTTGTGATTGATTGACCAGGAGAAGATGATATCCTAATGGCATAAGAAATAAGATAAAAGCAATGCTAGTCAAAAACAGTACTAGTTAGGTGTGTGAGCAGGCTGCTTTAATGGGGGACTGCTGTAATAGGGAGACTGAGACAGGAGGATCACTTGAGCCAGGAGTTCAAGTCCAGCCTGGGCAATGTAGTAAGACTGCATCCCGTCTCTATTAAGAAAAAAAATTATGATTCGTTTATAACCAGTGAAATTCTCTTGGATAGTGTGTTGGCTAGAGAGAATCGAGACTTTGTCACTTAACTGTGCAGATAATATTCAAGTTTCTTGACCTCTGTGAGCCTTAGTCTTCTCCTGTATAAAACTTCGTTTCCTCCAGTTTTACGATTTCAGGATTCTAAGTACCCCATGAGGCCTGTCCCTGAAATAAAAAGACTATTATTGGATGGGCAGATATGAATATAGATAGAAAATAATGTCCGTTGAGAAAGCCTATGGCAAGGTAAGATTAAGGAAACCATGGAATTTTCAACTTGGAAGTATCTTTGGGAACTTTTAACTCCAAACTCCTTCTCTAGTGCAACTAAATGCCTTCTACAAAGCACTGTGCTACACCTTCCTGATTTACCTCTGGAAACAGGGTAGAGCTGAAGGAGGGGCTCAATATATGAATTTTAAGAGGCAAGAACTGAAGTAGGAATACAGATTTTAAATTAAAATCTGTTGAATTTGCTATCAATTGTAAAATAAAAATAAAATTTTGGTACGTGTGAAAAGTAGGTTTTCTAAAGATGTGTTTTGTTTACTGATGGAAATGTCATAGAAAAAGCTTACCACCCGTATATAGCAGAGAAGAAAAATGAAGTCCTAGAGGGTCTATAAAGAAAAACTATGAATTAATAGAGCTACTGGGGAAATGTCATCAGGTAATGAGTGAATAAAAAACATAAATAAGAATATGAAACGAGGCAGTTGGTCAGAGTGAAAACTAATGGAAGCATGTTATAAGTGCTTGGAAAACTTTAGAAGCCAAAGATAGGGGTCAGAAGAGATATACTGATACTGATGAGAGTTATTTTAACCTTTTAAATTCTTTGAAATTGTCAACGTGGGATATAGATTTCTTATAAAAGATTTAGCTTTTTTATACTTATTTATGTTATAAATTTAAGTTGCCACATTCCAGTTTTAAAACTTTTCGCTAGCACTTTGTGCCTCTGTTTACATCCTTATTTGGGCTTCACTCCCTTACTTTTCCACCTCTTGGAATTTTACCAGTCTGTGAATACTCAGGTCAAGTTCCACCTTGTGAATAAAACTGTACCTTGTCCTTGTAGCCCTTTAGGGATTTCTCCTTCCCATGAGATCTTAGTATTACTATTTGTTGCACTTATTTGACATACCGTGTACAACTTCCTGAAATTTCGTCTATTGTATTGTCTTCAAGCTTTCAGAAACATTTTTTGCTCCTTTCTTCTTTTAGAAACAGTTGGAAAGCTGATCAAGTGACAATGGGAGACAGAAGGGGAAACCACTTTGAACTGTAATTTATTCTTTGGACTGAAAGTCATTCATATCCATTTATTCATTAAATATATATTATGAAGTGCTCCCTTAATTTATGATCTATGTATTAAGTGCATAGTAAGTGATCCCTACCTTCGTGGAACCTACCATCTAACAGTGGAAACAGATAAAGAACAAGTTAATAAACAAATGTAAAATTACAACTTATAGTCAATTAATGAAAGGAAAGAACAGAGTGCTATGGTGGATAAAGTGAGGAGAATTTAATGTATGCTCAGAGAAGGCCTCCCTCAGTTGGTGATACTAAGTGGAAACAATAAGAAGACAGGTCAGGAGAGGAAGGAGTTTCCTGAAAGGTAAAAATATGTTTGAAGGCTATGACACAGTAAAGAACTTAATATGTGAAAGAAATGAAAAGTTGAGGGTGGCAGAAGCATAAGGCAGAAAACCATATGAGCTGAAATGAGAGAGATCAGATTATACAGGACCTTGTAGGACATATTAAAGACTTACAGGTTTTACTAAAGACATTGCAGTCATTGAACATTTTGAAGTAGAAAGGTGATATGCTTTAAATGTGCTACTTTCAGAATGGATTGGAGAAAGGCAAGGGTGAAAGTAAAGATACTGCAGTATTACAGTAGTCCAGGAAAAACATGATGGTAGCTAGATTATACATGTATTTTGGAGAGGAGATGGTAAGTTGTGAAGGAGGAACAGCTGACAGATTCATGATGGATTGGATGTTAGAAGAAAAGTGTCAAAAATTATTTCCCGGCTCCTGGCTTGAGGAACTAGATAGATGGTGGTGTGTGATTTACTGAGATGAAAAAGATGAGGGAAATGAAAGACTTGGCAAGAAATCAAGTTTCCAACACCATCCCTGGACAAGTGCTTCAGAAGAACTCTGCCTTTATATGAAAGATAAGCACCTTAGAATAAGTATAGCTGGAAGTGTGATACCTTACAGTGACATATTCGTAGTGTGTTATTTGAGAGGAAGAAATAAGCTTCATATTTATATTAGAAAAACTGGTGAAATGATATTTTTAACAATGCACTTCAGTTTTTGAAAGTTTATTTGAACATTTTCAGAATACAGATTATATTAAATATGAAAGTTTGAGAGAAAATAAATGAATATATATGTAGTATTGGGTGATGGTACAGAATACAAAAGTTTTATAATCCTGATATTCTCAGGAGAGTAGCATTCTTCTCAGTTAATTGCTTGTAAGGGAGCTTGATATTAAATTTATAATTTTTAATGAGGCTTCTCATTTAATGGTGCTTATAAGTAGAAGTTCTAGTTCAGTCATGACTAGCTATTATTTATTAAATAGCTGTCAGATACTGGTGTTTATGTTATAATTTGGCATTATGAAGTTAACCAAGCAAATATTAAGTTTGGTTTTTGTGTGGCTTTTCCTATATTTCAAAACATTTTAAAACTAGTAATTTTAAACATTGTTATTGCTATAGAGGGACATAGTTTGAAATCAGAAAAAAGATCATCTTTCTTGTCTAGTGGTCATTTCATATTAGTTTACCTACTAATCAGTAGCAGTATAAAGAATATTAAATTTTAATCTATTGGAAATCAATGACTATGATTCTGAAAGATAACTGCCAATATAGCTTGTTCTTTTGTAAGAGGAAGGAAAAGTATTTTTTGCTTCTGTCCTTGCAATGTTAATCTTTAAAATGGCAATCAAATAATCACTAAAATTTTCTTCCATTTAAGGAACTTGAGTACCTTTACCTAAAAAAAAACAAAATCTAGGAATTTAAGATTATAGACTTGGCTTACTTAGTCTGTTTTACAGTTGAAGCAATGGAGGTACAGAGAAACTGAATTGCCTGAGATTTCTAATATTAGGGAATGCTTTATTTCATGGGTTTCATAATTTCCTGAATTCACTACATATTCCAATATATGAACACACTTATTTTGCTTTGGTGAATGTTTCTTGAAATCAGTAGTATACAGAGTTTACTGAAGTCATTTCAGATACCACTCTATATTTGTTTGCCAATTTTTTTTTAGTGACATATAGTGTAAATGTTAAAGTATATAAATTATGTATATACATCTATGATTAATTGCAAAGTAAACACATCTATGAAACTACCAACTAGGTCAAAAAATAGAATATAAAGAAAGCTTTCTTTATATTCTTTGCTAGTTATCTTTTTCTTTCTACCTTTCTGGGATGACCATTGATGTCTAAAACCGTAGATTAGCTCTGCCTATTCTTGAACTTTATTAAATTGAATCATATAATATGTGTTCTTCCAGCACTGTTATTTTTGTGAGGCTAATTGTGTGTGTGTGTGTGTGTGTGTGTGTGTGGTTTTTTTATTTTTTTGTTTATTTGTTTTTGAGATGAAGTCTTACTCTGTCGCTAGGCTGGATTGCAGTGGCACAATCTTGGCTGCTCACTACAACCCCTGCCTCCTGGGTTCAAGCGATTCTCCTGCCTCAGCCTCCTGAGTAGCTGGGATTACAGGCCCATGCTGCCACACCCAGCTAATTTTTGTATTTTTGGTAGAAATGGGGTTTCACCATGTTGGCCAAGATGGTCTTGCTCTCTTTATCTCATGATCCGCCTGCCTCAGCCTCCCATAGTGCTGGGATTACAGGCGTGAGCCACCACTCCTGGCCTAATTCTGTGTTTTTCTGTATAGGAAGAGTTCATTCATTCTCATTGCTGTTGATTCTAATGTGTGATGGTTGTTTTTAGTTTTCCTCTATTATGAATAATACTGATATGAACATTTCTATACCTGTCTTTCGGTGCACATATTCACACATTTCAGTCAAGTATGTGTTTCTGGAAGAGGAAAAACTGGTCATAGAAATATGTATGTTCAACTTTAGCAGTAATGCCTTACTGGTTTTTCAAATTTGTTTTTCCAATTTCTGCTCCTTTTAGCAGTGTATGAGAGTGCCAGTTACTTCACATTCAGTTATGTGGTTTGATTAAAATACAGCTATATTTGAAAAATTTTGTGATCTTTTTGAATCTCTAAAGATGAGTATTTGATGAATAGCTATTTCTGCCTAAATGAGATACAGTACAAAGGAATATGAGATGACAAATATAAACGTTTTTAGTTCAAAAATGAGTACCCATGTTGTGCCTGTTGGATTACAGCAGATTCTAACAGAACACAGTATTATTTTCTTGAAGATAAATGGCAAGACACACTGTCTTTTCTTGATTCTTAGAAAAGTTTAGTTTTTAAAATAGAATTCACAGTATACCACTTTAGGAGTATGGTATGTGAAGAATGATAAAATACATATTTAAACCTTAAATCTTATTCAACAATATAGAATAAAAGAAAACCTTTATCAAAGTGAACTTGATAGCTATTAGGTGGAATGCACAAAATACTTTGAAATAAGTTCTTGGGGAAGGAGTGGGGAAAAGTATGACAAAGATCTGTTATTATTTTTGAGATTCATAGAGAAGTTCCCTGGGCTGCCGACAGGGGATATACATCATAAGTAGAGACTTAAGCTATTACTTTTTTTTATTCTAGAGATGGGGTCTCGCTATGTTGCCCAGGCTGGGGTGTGGTGGCTATTCACAGGCACGATCCCACTGCAGGAGTTTTGACCTGCTCCATTTCCGACCTGGATCGCTTCACCTGCCCTTAGGCAACCTGGTATTCCTCCGCGTCCGGGAGGTCACTATATTGATACCGAACTTAGTGCGGACACCCGATCGGCATAGCCGGCTGCAGCCCGGAACTCCTGGGCCCAAGTGATCCTCCCACCTCAGCCTCCCGAGTAGCTGGGACCATAGACACATGCCACCGCGCCTGGCAGCTATTACTTTTTTAGTATACCTTAGGTTGAAGACTTCAAGAAGGGCACTAAGAAGCTAAATGATCTTAAGGTGGTGGGAAATTGGGTTTTATATCTTTACACCGTTAGTAAGAAAAAAATTTCAAAGAAACAATTTATAGTATACTAAGAAAAGCGGATTTGAATTTCTTAAAGATTTGAGTGAAATCACATTTGGAGGATATAGTAGTGAAGTAGATGTGTCAAGTATGATTGAATTTGAAATGCTTGTAAGTGGATTTGGTAGACATGAAATCACTACATAGAAACTTAAATCTAGTATTAAACTACATAGAAACTTAAATCTAGTATTAAACTACTAGATGTAAATGAATCAGGAAGGAAAGCCAAAAGAAAGAAAATTCAAGGTATGATTTCATAGAAGCTAATTTCTAGAAGATGAAGAGGTTAATTGAACTGAGTTCAGAAGATTCTTAAAGCACTCAAAGCCTAAGTGGGATGTAATAAATGGGGACACATAGAAAATTAGAAGCTTCATATAGAAGATAGCATTTGTGTTTAGCTCCTGTTGTCACTTCGGTTAGTGATGACAACTTTTCAGTGGTCAAAGATGGATTGAGAGAGCATTTTGATTTGTCTAGGAGGTTGATAGTTACCTTTGAAAATACAGATTCGTGGGGACAAACTACAGAGTACAGCTAGTACTCGACTTACGACCACGATTGGTTCCGACAGACCGGTCGTAACACGATTTGGTCTTAAGTTGAGTAGGCTATATGCACGCGGAGATGGTAGTGCTGCCGGAAGCTGGTCCGCACTGTCATACGCCCAGCTGGGCAACGTTTGTGCTGCCAGACGCGGAGCAGTCGTGGCTAGCGATTGTGGTCGTAAAGTCGAATGGTCGTAAGCTGCATAGGTTGTAAGTCGATCAATACCTGTACAAGAGGTTAACCCATAAATAGCTATTTAGAAAATGGAGGCAATAGATCACTTATTTTCAATATTTGGCATTGAATGGAAGGATAGAAATAGGATGGTTTTGTTTTTACATTTTTGTTAGGGAAGATTGTTCTGCTGATGCTCAAAATTAGACGAGAAGCAGGCAATTGCAAAGGGGCAGTTAAAGATCCTAGAAAGGTGGGATGTGGGTGGGTATAAGTCTTTTCAAAAGGCTAGATGAAACGGTTTTTTGAGGTAAAGGATTTATCTTTGGAAAAAAGCCATCTTTTCTTCTCTAAGAATAGCTAGAAAAAGAGATATATAGTGCTTGCTTCTGAAAAGATGGTTATTTAGTGAATTTCAGCTGGAAAACCTCAGAGAACAAATTGTCCTTATGTAAGAATGGGGAAGTTAGGACTGAAGGCTTGAGGAGAGAGAACACATAAAGTCACGTAAAGTAGCCTAGTACCATAGAGGAATATATTTTAAAATTTCTAAGGCAAAGGAAGGGACACACTGAAGGTAAAGTGTATAAATTAATATTAACCTTATATTAATAAGGTGCTAGTAATATAAATACTACAAATATCAAATATAAATATTCAGAAAATGTTAATTTAATTGAACCAAGGACTGGAGATAAAATTACAGTGCTGATGATGATACAGTATGGTAGGTTGAATGAATGAAAAAAGTCTATAAGAGTGTTGAAGGTAATAAGAGAACAGCATTGGAGATTATTTAAGGCAAAAGAATCTGAGGAGGTCAGGAGAAGCCTATTGGTCATGGGAAAGTTTAAATGACTGTATGCTCTTGGAAAGGCAGAAAAGAGGTGCTGGAGGTAACTGGCATGAGAGGGAAAGCTACATTTAGTTAAGCACTTCTGTATTTTGAGCATAGTCTTTCAAAATCCTGTGACAACTCTGCAAAGTAGGTGGTAATGATAATCAACCTGAGTCTCAATGTTCAACTTTTCTATTTAAAGCCTTTGAAAATAATGTATTTAGCCGATGTAGTGGCTCACACCTGTAATCCCAGCACTTTGGGAGGCTGAGGTGGGTGGATTACTTGACCCCAGGGGTTCCACACCAGCCTGGGCAACATGACAAAACCACTGTTTTACAAAAAAATACAAAAATTAGCCAGATGTGGTGGTGCGTACCTGTGGTTCTAGCTACTTGTGAGGCTGAGGTGGGAGGATCACTTGAGCCCATGAGGTGGAGGTTGCAGTGAACTGAGATTGACCACTGCACTCCAGCCTGGGCAACTGCAAGAACCTGTCTCAAAAAAGAAAAAAGAAATTCTGCATTTAAGTCAATTTTCTACTTTTAATATTAATTGAAATTTAGCATTAGAATAAATAGGCCCGGTGTGGTGGCTCACGCCTATAATCCAGGCATTTTGGGAGGCTGAGGCAGGCTGATCACTTGAGGCCAGGAGTTCCAGACCAGCCTGGTCAACATGGCAAAACCCCATCTCTACTAAAAATACAAAAAATTAGCCAGATGTCATGGCACACACCTGTAATCCCAGCTACTTGGGTGGCTGAGGCAGGAGAATTGCTGGAACCCATGAGGTGGAGGTTGCAGTGAGCTGAGATCATGCCACTGCACTCCAGCCTGGGTGACAGAGCACAACTCTGTCTCAAAAAAAGAAAAAGGAAATATTTAGACTTGATTTTGTTTGGGTGTAATGTTTGGGTTTAATGTAAGGTCCTGAACATTACAATTAAACAATTTGACCTGACCCCGTGGCAACTGGGAAATTTGTCATCTGTTTTCCGTATCATCCTCAATCAGTTACCCTCAGTCAGTTACCCTCAATTAGTTACCCTTAATCAGTTTTTATCATGATTAGAGATGAGATTCTATTTGTCTGAGACAGAGTCTCGCTTATTGCCTATGCTGGAGTGCAGTAACACTGATCATATCTCACTTCATCCTCAACTTCCTGAGCTCAAACGATCCTTTTACCTCAGCCTCCCAAGAGATGGGACCACAGGCATGTGCCAACACACTTTGCTAATATTTTTTAAATGTTTTGGAAAGACTGGGTCTTGCTATGTTGCCCAGGCTGGTCTTGAACTCCTAGGCTGAAGTAATTCTCCAGCCTTGGAATCCCAAAGTGGAGATTATGTTTTTAAGAGTTTTCCTTTCTGTGACATGTAAAGCAAGACTAAATTAAGTGGGAATGCCAACAAAGTAAATAATTGAATTTGGTAAATGGCTATCTGCAGAGGGAGATGAGTAAGCATTAGATGAGTGCCATTTAGCTTTGTCCTTTTCAGTTATTTTAAACCAAAGATTTGTTTTTTAAAAATCCTATATGAACGTTCAATTTGTAAAATAAAAGCAAAATATTCAGGGTGAGATATTATTGGGAGGAAATGGGAAGGAAGGCCTAAGGCCTCTCTTCCTTTGGGTGGTTAAAGATTACCCAGTCCTCCAAGAAGCCCAATTTGAAAACACAGAGTGTTTACACAGTGCTTTATGTGTATTATTTTACAATAATTTTTTGAGATCAGTGCTGTTATAACCCCCATTTACAGATGAAGAAACTGAGCTTCAAAATGATTGTCATGCCTAGGATTACATAGCTGGTAAGTGATGAAGCCAGGATTCCAGCCTTGCCATTCTGTTTCTAGAGCCTGTAAAACTACTATATAGGATCCCTTGTAGAATTCCTTTTTGATGAAAGTAGGGTTCTTTCACTGAGGGATACATGGGAATTAAAGTTTAAATTGGATTACTGAGGCTTTAAAAAACTTGTAAAACTATCCATAACAAAGTTAATAATTTTAACTCCTTTTAAATGTATAGTTCAGTGGGGGCATTCTTAAAATCATAAAAATGATATGTTGTTGCTTAAAAGAATGCTTTTGAATCTTAGCTTTTAGAATAATGTAAGGATTAAGGAGTTTAGTTATTTTTTTATGTCATGGCATTATTGAATTCCTGAAAGCATATGATTATTAACTGTGACAGGAATTAAATTAGTAGATATTAAGGATACAAAGATGAGTAAGAACCAACCTCTGCACCCATCTTGTTTATTAGGGAAAACAGACATGTAGACCAAGAATGATAAAATAGCATGTAAAATATGGAATACAAAAAAAAATGACTGTATGGTAGCTTGAAGTGTTTGAGTGTGTAAAGGTTTCCCAAAGATGGTACCTGAGTTTAATCATGAAGACATTACTTTGTTAAGAGGAAGGCTAGTGGAAGGGGTGATGTTGTAGGCATAGAGAACATATTAATGAAAGTATAAGAAAGTTTCTTGAATTCCGGCAACATTTCAATGTAGTGGAAACATAGATTACCTATGAGAGTAGCAAATAAGAGTGGAAGGGCATTAATAACTTTAGGAAAGGAATAAAATAGCAAGTATATATTTAAATTTAAAGATAAAATTAGGTATCATAAAATATGATATTGTTGATTTGTATAAAAATTTTTTAAATTTTTAAATGAAAATACATTCAATACAATTAGATATAACAGGCTTAGATCTTGATAATATTTCAGCAAGTCAACAATTGATCTATGTTTTTAGTTCTAAAGGTTGATGAGAGGGAAATAAATAATTTTTGAATACTTACTATGTTTTAGGACTTTGGATATATATGGTTTTTCCTTTTTGAGATGGAGTTTCATTGTGTCACCCAGGCTGATCTCAAACTTGTGGGATCAAGAGATCCCTGCCTTGCCTTCCCAGAGTGCTGGATTATAGGCGTGAGCCAGTGCGCCTAGCCTGAATATTTTCTTTCTGAACTTTGCAGCCTTTCCAAACCCTGTAGATGGTACAATGAGGAAATAGACTGAGGTTTGTTTGTTTTTTGTAGAGATGGGACTGTGTTGCCCAGGCTGATCTCAAACTTCTGGCCTCAAGCAATTCTCCCACCTCAGCCTCTCAAAGAGCTGGGATTACAGGCATGAGCCACTGTGCCCAGCTTAGACTCAGAGATTTTAAGAACCACTCAAGGTTACACAGCTTAGAACTAGCAGTTAGAATTTGAACTCACACCTAAGCTCCTTTAGCTGTGCCATGACTGGCTCATGTTTGCCAGATGTTTGTCTAATTGATTGGTGAATGGAATTTATTTTCTAATTAAACAGTCAAATATTGTCTTAGTCTATTTTGTGTTGCTATAACGGAATACCACAGACTGGTTAATTTATAGAGAAAAGACATTACAGTTTTGGAGGCTGGGAAGTCCAAGGCCAAGAGGCCTACATCTGGTATAAGAACCTTACAGACATTCACAAGAAGGCCCTCTGATGCAAGGTCTTCTTACTCCATCATCCATAGTAGAAGGCAGAGGGGCAAGAGAGCAAGATGTGATTGAACTTGATTTTTTTTTTTTTTTTTTTGGAACAAGCCCACTCTCTTGATAACTAACCTATTCCTGAGATAACAACATTAATCCATTCATGAGGGCAGAGGCCTCATGACCTAATCACCTCTTAGGCCCCACCTTGAAGCACTGTTGCTTTAAGGACTGGTTTCCAACACTGGAACTTTGGGGGACATATTCAAACTATCGCAGATGTTATGCAGTTAGGTTATCAGAAACATGTTAAGCATACGTAGAGCAGAGTTACAGATGGGGTTTAATAGAGTAGTGTACACATGGAATACATAGCGTTAGAACCCCTTATGTGGACTTTTATAATGATTTTATATATTTTACATTAATAGAACACCTAGGGATTTGCTAATTAGCTACTGAAAATAATTTAGAAGGATACACTTCTGGGTAAATATTACAAGTTGGTTTATTTTTCTTTTAGCTTCTAATTTGTGCTAGGACTCATGTTGTTGTATGTAAAGGTCTTATCCTGAAAAGTAAAAGAATGAGGGCAGTGATACTCCCACAATTAATGTAATGACCTTTTTCAGCATTTAAAAACATTTTTTTAAATTCTTGCTCATGATCCAAACTTTTTTTGTTTCTTTTTAAAAGTGATTTTAGGCCTAGAACATTATGGATGATCTCCTGAAGTGGGAGAAAAAATATCTTTTTTAAATTAAAATTTAAATTAAATCTCAGGTAAGTATTTTTAGATTTAGAGCTTTTATTTTTATTTTAGAGCTTACTACTTCTTCATTTATTTTGTAGTCAGGATGAAGCTTCTTCCCTGTGAAGCTTATATCTGTTTTGATTAGTGTAGTGGTGGTGTTTTAACTATTTTCTTGGAAGTCTATGAAGTTGTTTTTTTTTTAAAGAAAACAAAATAACCGAAAGTAAAAAGTATAAGATACCTTTACAAGCATCCATTTAAAACTTGTCATTGATGAGGAAACTGAGGGCCAGAGTTGAATATGTTGTTATGTATTCAGTTAGTACCAGAGATTAGAATTTGGTCCCTGATAAGAAAACAACAATTCTAATAAGTTTTAATTTATATTTTGGGGTAATAAAATTTATCTCTTGGAACATTTTGTCCTACTTTAAAAATGTCTGTTGTGTCCTGCACAACAGAGTGAGACCTTGTCTACAAAATATATATATGGAGTCTCACTCTGTTGCCCAGGCTGGAGTGCAGTGGAGTGATCTCAGCTCACTACAACCTCCACGTCCCAGGTTCAAGCGATTCTCCTGCCTTAGCTTCCCAAGTAGCTGGGACTACATGTGTGCACCATCATGCCTGGCTAATTTTTATATTTTTAGTAGTAGAGACAGGGTTTGACTATGTTGGCCAAGCTGGTCTTGAACTCCTGACCTCATGATCTGCCTGCCTCAACCTCCCAAAGTGCTGGGATTACAGGCATGAGCCACCACGCCCAGCCTACAAAATATTTTTAAAAATATTTTAAAAAATGATGGCACACGCCTGTAGTCTTAGCTACTGGGAGGTTCACTTGAGTTCAGGAAGTCGAGGCTGCAGTGAGCTATGATCATGCCACTGTACTCCAGCCTGGGCAACAAAGCGAGATATTGTCTCAAAAAGTCTGTTTAGGCTTTGAAGTCATGATTAAGTCAATTAAGCAAAGACGCGTTAGATGCCCATATAAAAGAATTACTTTAAGAATACTTTGGTTAGAAGTTTTCTAAGCAGGCCAGGCACAGTGGCTCACACCTGTAATCCCAGCACTTTAGGAGGCTGAGGCCGTGAATCACTTGAGGTCAGGAGTTCGAGACCAGCCTGGCCAACATGGCAAAACCCTGTCTCTACTAAAAATACAAAATTAGCTGAGCGTGGTGGTAGGCATCTGTAATCCCAGCTACTTAGGAGGCCGAGTGAGACAGGAGAATCGCTTGAACCCGAGAGGCAGAGGTTGCATTGAGTCAAGATTGCACCATTGCACTCCAGCCTGGTCACAAGAGTGAAATTCCATCTAAAAAAAAAAAAATTGGGTCACTGTTTGGGATTTGCTATTCAGACACCTTGTACTCTACATCATTTAAAATAGTTAAGTATACTACCAACGCCTGGAATCTATAGCAGAGCGTGTTTCATCTTCATGAAAGAACAATCAAACATGGGCCATAATATACATATAAAAAAGTATTAGCCTTAAAAAGAAAAGATATTCTGACACATGCTGCAGCATGGAAGGACCTTAAGGACATTATGCTAAGTGAAATGGGCCAGTCACGAAAAGACAAATCCTGTATGATTGTACTCATAAGAATTGCCTAGAGTTGTCATATTCATTGAAATGACAGTAGATGGTGATAGCCCGGAGGAAGGGTTAAGAGAAATGGTGAGTAATAGGTATAGAGTTAAAATTTTATAAGATTTAAAAGCTCTAGAGATTGGTGAACAACAGTGAGAATATACTTAACACTACTGAACTGTATTCTTAAAAATGGTTAGGATGGGCTGAGTGCAGTGGCTCATACCTGTAATCCCAGCACATCAGGAGGCTGAGGCAGGGGGGATCACTTGAGGCCAGGAGAGACCAGCCTGGCCAACATGGCAAAAGCCCATCTCTACTAAAAATACAAAAATTAGTCAGATGTGCTGACACATGCCTATAATCCCAGCTACTTGGGAAGCTGAGGCACGAGAATCTCTTAAGCCTGGGAGGCAGAGGTTGCAGTGAGGTGAGATTGCACCACTGCACTCCAGCCTGGAGGAAAGTGAGACTGCCTCAAAAAAAAAAAAAAAAAAAAGGATGGTCACTTTTGCTATGTGTATTTTACCACATTATAAAAGGTTTTTTAATGGGCCGTAAACTCAATGTCCAAATAACCACTGTTGCTATTTTTTTTAAAGTTTCACAAAAAAATTTTTAAAACCCAGTTTCTGCCTTATATAGCATTCCCTCTCCCCCAAGAAAAAACTTTGTCATTTTCATGAATAAATATTTAATTTCTGATATTATGTGCTACTATTTAGTAGATATAAGGATATAGCCCATAAAAATTATTGACTTAAATTTTATGGGGGGTATAGGCTTTAAGATAGTATGTAAACTATAGAATGTTAGCTAGTACTAAGTCAGAAAAATAAAACAAGGAAGAGGGAGTGTGAAGCATTGGAGGGGAAATAATGACATTTTAGAAAGGGTGATCAGGAAAGGCCTCGCTAGGAAAGTCACTTTTGAGAAAAGAACTTACTGTAATGAAGGAATGGTGCATTGAGCTACGGAAACAGTAAATACAAAGTCCTTGAGGAAGGTACATTTCTGGCTTTTTTTTGTCATTAATATTTTTGTTTTTTTTTGAGACGGAGTTTCGCTCTTGTTACCCAGGCTGGAGTGCAATGGCGCGATCTCGGCTCACCGCAACCTCCGCCTCCTGGGTTCAGGCAATTCTCCTGCCTCAGCCTCCTGAGTAGCTGAGATTACAGGCACGTGCCACCATGCCCAGCTAATGTTTTGTATTTTT